>NC_060143.1:308348077-308648077 GCF_021461385.2 Schistocerca piceifrons
CCTACGGTACGGCCATCTGTATCGCTGAGGCACAAAAGCCTTCCCACCAACGGCAAGGTCCATGGTTCTTGGGGGGAGGGGTGAAGTAGTGACATATCCAAATAAATTCAAGAATTCTTTGGCTTTCAGCTCTTCATGATTTTTGTTGACGTTTCTTGTATTTTTGTGGATTCAGCTGAACCTGATTTATGTCAGTGTAAACAAATTTTAAGTCTCTTTTTTTTTAAGCAGTGTGTAAATGGTTTACTGACTGTATTTTAACTCCCCTAACTTCAATAAAAGTAGTACTCTGTCACGTTATTGCCTAGTTGTTAATGTATGTCAGCAGATCCTCGCAGATACCATTGTTCTTACCTCCGTTGGGACGCCACATGGAAGCACCCTTCATCTCTTAGTCCTAGTAGATTATTAACATCGTAACTTGTGTTCTTGAGGCTTGTTAACCCTGGTAATGCTTTCAATGTTAGAATGTTGTTTAAGGTTCAGTCTTATCAGTACCCTCGCATTCAAATATTCCTTAGCATAAGGCTTAAAACACAATGTTCGTCTTAATTAGTGTATGATGTTTTGATAACCTTTTTGAAAATAATCTCAAAACTGTTTTGAATTTTTCTTTTTTGTTTGGATATAATGTCTAGAAATTCCTAGATCACTAGATGACTCAGTGATGTATTAAACATTCTTTTAGTGAAGTGGCACCATTTAAGAAATATAGATACTTCTTCCATCCCCCGTGTCTCTCCATATTCACCACCCCTACTTGGTATTTATGTCATTTAGTGCTTAAGACGGTTGTGTTGCTTTTGTCACTGTAACGCTCATGGGGTCAGATGTTATATTGGACGGTGGCTTATGGCACTTGAAGGTCAGGAGTTCTTCTGCCACCCATCCGGGCATGGATGGGGAGCGGCTAGGTGAGTGAATTCGTCTGACAACTGTAGATCTTAGTTAAGCATTATTGAGACACCAAATATTTGTTGTTCAGGATACAGCAGATGATGTATCGATACCCCAGCAGCTGGTGGTGGTTGCTGGACTGGTAATTGCTACTCGCCTCGTAAGTGCTGACCAAGAGATGTGTCACAGCTGCAGTGACAGCATCAGCTCCAGTGACGTCACAAGGAAGTCAGACCCATGCAGTCAGCATGCAGCATCGACCTTGGTGTTTTAGGCAGTTAGCACCTATGGAAATGGCTGACCAGAGCCACACAAACACACGGGAGTGGCAGCCACTGGCAGTAGCGTTTGCTCTCAGGATGAGGGGATGGGCAGCCAGCATGCACCTTGCAATGACAGAGAGCATCTGCATTTCCCTGGACAGGAATCTGAAACCCTCAGGATGGAAGGCAGCAACAGTTCTAGCAGGGCCCTCGAAATAGCCTGCTGGGTGCAGGAACTCAAGTTCTTCTCAATGGGCTCAGCACAGATGATGGCAGTGTGACCGAGTTGTGACAGAGTTGGACATGTTGTTCCATAAGAAGCTCGTAGACAGCTAGATGAGGTGGTGGCAGACTCACCCCTCCAGGCTGTTTGGCTGGTGGCAGAGAATACTTCTGCTTTCAATGAGCGATACTTATGGGGGCTGGCCTATATTTGTCATGCTGTGAGGCAGTAAGACATCACTTGCACTGCTTTTCTCATCTTCTCAGGTTTCCAAAACACTCTGTGATGTCGCAACTGTACACTTCAGATACTTTGGCACTGTAGTCAGTGTATTGAATAGGTACTCTTGCATCTGACTTAGGCATTCTTCGTCAGTCATGCATCGCCAAAGTGATGAAGCCTCTTTCCCTATTACACCATTTTGCTGCATCGGCACTACATGTTTAATTTCTTTCATATGGGTATAGCACAAATCTCCTCAGTCCGTGCCCCCAGTTTACACCACCAGGAAAAGCGTCTTAATTGTAGCGGCACCACCGTTTAGGATAGGGAAAGCTAGTTTTGTGCGATATTCTGAGCACAAGTTATAAACAGGTGTGGGCCGGGTTGCAGTGGGTTACGCATACCACCAGTTGTGAAGGCAAATACAGCCCACAGGGGAGTAGAACTGCCAGAGAAGGCACACCCAGCAATTTGCATGGCGCAAGTCATAGGCAGAAGGGGGCCACTGGCCAACCTAGCGTGTTATAAGTACGTGATGCGAAGCGGCGCACTTGGCAAAACAGAGACGCACAGTCGAGTATAAATAGGTGCCATTTTCTAACGAGATTCATTCAAGTGTGGCAGCTCTCCTGGACGGTGGGGCGTGTACACCACCGGCTACACACAGCAGCAGATGGGGCGCCAGCATTCCAGTCCACGGTGGGTCGTTGGTTCAACCCCCTGAGGCCGACGAGGGGTATGTAGCCAGCCAACCAGTGGCGGGCCACTCCATGACTTGCTACCATGGGAAGTCTCCAGGCTTCCAACTCATGCTGGAGGCATCCCGAGACGAGTGCCACACATTCGGACGTTGGATCACGAGCGTTTGTCATCGCTGCGATATTAGCCACACCGGCGAGAAGAAGGACGCAGCTGGTATTTCAATGTGAGGAAACTGACGTAGCAACAGGGGTACGAGAGAGGCAAACAGTGTTTACAGCGGGTATAAAATGATACATGTGTGGTTGTATGGGACATGCGCAGAGGCAAGTAGCCAGTCACCAAGGAATAGAGGAAGGGGTGAAAATCAGCAGTGTGGAGGATGGAGAAGCGGAGATAGGAGAGGTGGACAATCGTTAAACGGCAGAGGGGGTCCAAGACCCACCTAAGGGAGCTCCCGTTTAATTTCAATGCTATGAATACGTATGCAGAGTTGGAATGTTCAGTGGTAGGATACATAGGAACTAAAAAGTTTAAGATTGTGTTGGACACAGGGGCGCAATTGTCAGTGGCTGTTAAGAATATAATGGGACAAAGGAAGTTAGACCCACCACGTTATAGGTTGCATGGAGTGGGAGAGAAGGAGGTAACACCTTTGGGGTCGGTGACATTGACTTTCGAATAGGGAAAGTCCGATTTGATGCATGCATGGAGGTAGTACCATGGGTAAGCGAGGGCTATGACATGATCCTGTGAGTAGATTTCTTGCATCAACATCATGCCGAAATAGACCTTGGACAACGAACTTTGGAACTTGGTGGAATGTTATTTCAGCTAGGGGAAACTGTTGTCAATGCAGAGCTATCGTGAGGGGTGTTCAATATAATGAACAAACCAATTGACCTGTGTACATTAGCATTAAGGCTTAATTCGCATGCGTGTGTGTCTAGTGGCACCGGGAAGTCGCTTTGAGTAAGTGTAGAGTCAAATCTACCTGTGCGTACGGCATGTGTTATTGAACCACTGGAGGATAATGAAGTTTTTGGTTCACTGGGTTGTTTTGTGAAACGTAGTGTTGTATGCGTACAGGAGGGGAGCGATGGACCAGTAGTTCCCGTGAACGCGGATAATTTTAGCACTGTAGTCGCGAATTTGAGGAAAGGAGTTTTAGTAGCATATCTGGATGTGCCAGATGACAAATACTTGTGTTGGAGAGGTAGGTGAAGCGATCAACCACTAACTATCAAGAGAACTGCATTGCATGACAAAATTAAGCATCTGAAAGGACGAGAAAGACAGCATATGGAAGAACTATTGTGGGAAGTTAAGGATTTGTTTTTTCCACAAGGGCCGTTACCAGCAACTCCATTAGTTCAACATAGGATACCAACAGGGAAAGAAGCCCCTGTTTTCCGTAAACCATACAGAATACCGAGATATTTGCAGCTGATTGTGGAGGATTTCATTGATCAGTAGCTTGCGGACGGTGTTATAGAGCGTAGTAATAGTTGCTGGGGAGTGGGCATTGTCTTTGTGCCTAAGAAATCTATGGATAGAACTAAGAAATACAGGTTCTGTTGTGACAACCGATACCTCAATAATAAGATAGTGACGGACGCGTACCCCATTCCAAACATGTCGGAGACTTTGGATCACTTAGGACAGTGCCAGTACTTTTCTACGATGGAGTTGACAATTGGTTATCATCAGTTAGAGGTGGCTCCAGAGGATGGCCCAAAAACTGCATTCTCTACATCTGGAGGCCATTACCAGTACATTAGAATGCCATTCGGTTTGAATAACACTCCTGAAACATTTCAGAGCTTGCTAGACAGTGCCTTGAGGGGTTGAAACTACGGCAGTGTCTGGTATATTTGGATAACATTATAGTGTTTTCAGGTAGTATGGAGCAACATAGACAGTGGTTAAAGGAAGTCTTTATGAGGTTAAGAGCAGCTCGTTTGACGTTGAGCCTGGAGAAGTGTCATTTTGCATTAGAAGAAGTAAAATATTTGGGCCATATTGTCAGTAAGGTCGGAGTGCGAACAGATCCGAGGTTGGTACAGGCTGTAAGGGATTTTCGGGAACCGAAAACAGTTAAGGAAGTGCAGTCATTCACCGGAATTTGCAATTTCTATCGAAAGTTCGTGAAGGGTTTCGTAGATTTAGCACAGCCGTTGGCGCGATTGTTATGGAAGATTGTGAAATTTGAGTGGACAGAAGTGTCAGAAAGCGTTTGACAAACTGAAAGAAGTGTTAACATCAAGTCCGGTTCTTGTGATTCCAGATTTTGAAAAGGAGTTTATGCTAGCATGCGATGCATCGAATCAAGTATTAGGGTGTGTTTTTACTCAGGAAATTGTTGGGAAAGAACATCCTGTAGCCTGTGCGGCTAGGCAGTTGAGTGCAGCAGAGAGGAATTACTCAACAACAGAGTGGGAGATGCTTAGCATAATCTATGGAATCACATATTTTAAATGTTATTTGTATGAGAGAAGATTTCGGGCAGTGACAGATCATGCTGCGTTGAAGTGGTTGTTGGGGCTGAAGGAGCCATTTAAGGGTTGCCTGTATGTGATACCAGGCGTGTCATAGCAAAGAAAGAGGAAGAAAGAGAGAGTGATTGAGATGCAAAGCACAGAGGAAACCAGGAAGATAGAGTACAGCATGAAGTACCGTATGCTTTGCAATCTAAAAAAGTAGTAGAGTATTTGCAGTTATTTTGTTTTCATGTCATATATCACTGGGTTGCATAGATTAAGTAGGCATTGTATTTTCGTATATGTGTTTTCGAGTATTGTGGGCCTTTTGGGGCAGCAGTCTTTTGAAGAGGGAGGAAGGGTGATAGTGATCCCTGTCCTCAGGTCACTGAAAAGGAAAGTGTAGTGTCTGACGTATGTGGAATGTTGTTGGAAGAGAAATCAAACGCAGTTCTGGAGAAATAGATGCATCGGAGTAAATTTTGCGGCAAAGTCGTAATAAATATGTATTGAACGATGTCCGAGTCGTACGATTTCCTGCTTAAATTTTTAGTTATCGACAGTGCTGGGTCAGGGAAGTCGTGTTTGTTGCACCGGTTCATATAATGTAAATTTAAGAATGAAAGTAGTCACACAGTCGGTGTTGTTTTGGATCAAAACTAGTGAACATCGGAGAAAAATCTGTGAAGCTACAAATATGGGACACGTGCAAGGCACAGTTATTTTTAGCTAAGGGGAAAGGAATAGACTGTCCAAGGAGCATCGTGGAGCCAAAATTGAGCTTGCAACAGGTTTGGATGCATTAGATCTTCTCCACCTACAAGCATTTGGTAGTAGTGGCAAGTTGTTTTGAGTGGGGGTATTCGCAGAAGTGAAATGAGGGGAACAGAATTTTAATCAATGGAACTAAGTGCAACATAATAGGACCAAACTTCCACCTGCCAGATTCATGGCGAGGCGTGTCACATCACCGGCTACATACAGCAGGAGATGGGGCGCCAGCGTTCCAGTCTTTGGCGGGTCGTTGATTCGACCCCCTGAGGCCCACCCATGGTCCGTAGCCAGCCAGCCAGCAATGGGCCACTCCATGGCTTGCTACTGTGGGCAGTCGTTCTGAGTCACGCCGGAAGCATCCCGAGACGAGCGCCGCAGATTTGGACCCCAGACCATGGGCGTTTGTCGTCGCTGCAATCTCAGCCATGCCGGCGAGAAGAAGGACACAGCTGGCCGCATGCAGCTCACACCGATTGGCGCTGAATTGGCAGGCATGCAGACTGCTGAGCCAACTCCTGGCATCCTGACAATGACGCAACTCCACTGGCGTACAAGGGTGGCTCGACACAGCATTGCATTACACGGGCCACTAGGGTGCTTCCTCAGCATTGCGGGGCCCTGTGATGCAGACCAAGAGGAACAAGGGCACTGTATCTAAAAAACAATAAATCACTCGGAAAATTCTCCTGGAGTTTTAATACGGCACCTCCTTGCACCCACCCACTAAATAATTTTTACTTGGCTTCATCTATGTATTATTTCACTGTGAAACTCTCCTCCCATCTTCAAATAATCTGCCTCAGATTTTCCTTGAGATATCTCTGAAAAGAGTTTTGACACAAACACAGTTCAACAATTATATTCAACACTCTCACTTTGTTTCTTACTCTAGTCTAGTTTGACACACATGGTCCATCAGCTGTTCACTCAATTCCAAGACATAAGCTCAGTTTATTGGATTATATTTTCACAGAAATTTTTCTCCTCCAAACCAATATGTATCCACTAGCGCAATCGTTTTGAATGACTCCGAAATCACAAACACTCTATAATTCACAATGTCGCTTATATATTCTTACTTAAAAGGTAATCCATTATTTTAACTCAGACTTAACTAACTCATACTTCTACTGCTAAACCAACACCTTTCCCCATTTCCACACATAGACACAATTCTCATAAATCATAATGCAAAAAAATCATTAAAGTAAAATTACAAAAACTCTTCCTTCCCGACAAATCATTCGACAGTAAAATTTTCTCTTTTTTTTATGTTCAGCATCTTCATTCATCTACCAGGTGGTTTCTTGCCCTGCTATTCTGGTACATCATCTGGAACTTTGCCTTAGAAACAGAAGTTTCCCTTACGTTATCCCAGAACACACATTCTTAAAATTATGCTTATACAAAAATTAGTTACAGTACTATGACATACAACAGTCGATAGTACCAGGGACCTCTCTTATTTTACACCGAATCACAGATTGAATATTCCTTGCAGTTCTATGCTTTCTTACCGCTTTCCTTATCACAATCAACTTCCTTGTGCTTTTAGGCACTTCATTGTGTGCACTGAAACTTAATGAGGCCGTATGCAGTTTACATGAACTTACATTCATGATACAAGACGCTTGCACCGATATAACACTTACAGCTGTCTCTTTCGGCTGAAACAATGCCTCCTCGCGATTGACTGTATGTTTGAGAATAATTACTAGATGTATGCCCTCACCAGAAGTTACGATGAACCCGTGTTCTTTAGAAATAAATGCGCCTGTACAACCAAATTTTGCAACACAACCAACATAATAAATTGTTTGCTCTGTATTCTCCACAGTCTTCACAATAAAATCAACATCTACACTTCCTCTCTGTATGTCACAAAACTCAGCCCCCACATGTACTTCCCTGTACATCTGGCCCAGGCTCTACGACCTCTGAAAGTCAACCATTATCACTCAGTGGCGTAGAGACTGCTGCAGGTAAATCAATGTCATACATTTTGCTAATCACATACACATTTACTTCAGTATACCCCAAACTTACTTCATCTGGAACCACAGCTACTTGAGACTTTACATTTTCACAATACAGGGTGAGTCACTAACTATTGCCACCAAGAATAACTCCGAAAGTATGATAGGAGTTTGTCGGACAAAAGTTGCATGGGACAATGGGGGCCATAATATGACGTTGGTTTCATTGTTGCTAGGTGGGGTCGTTTCAGAGATATGAAGGTCAACTTTGTTTTTTAATTAGGATGCTATAGTTTGGTACTTATTTTCTGATAGCGGCTGTCGAGACGAAGCCAATGATGTTTAACAGTAAGATGTTTGAAGGTCAGCGAAGATCAGAAAGGTGGCATGAACGTTCATTTACAGAAGGTGTACGAAGTGATGACCATTGATACCAGTGAATTGCTGCTATCTTTTTATCATGGATTGAGTGGTATTCCTTATCACTTCGGCACTTATCGAAGCACATGCTCTGGCAATTCTCTCTCGTATATCGTGCAAATAGTAAAAATTCCACTGCAGTGATACCACAGCCTCTAAAGTAGCCAGACATGGTCCCATGTGACTTTTTCTGTTCCAAAAAGTAAAGAAAATCTTGAACGGCAGTTGTCTTTCAAGCATAGTTGACATTAAAAACGCGTCGCTGAGAGAGTTGAAAGCTATCTGAACGATCTAGATCGAGAAACTTTAAAGGTCATTCAACTTACATGTCATCATCGTTCTGACTGGTTTGATGCGGCCCGCCATGAATTCCTTTAATGCGCCAACCTCTTCATCTCAGTGTAGCATCTGTAACCTACGTCCTCAATTACTTGCTGGATGTCCTACAAGTTCTGTCTTCCTCTCTGGTTTTTACCCTCTACAGCTACATCTAGTACCATAGATGTTAACCCTAGGTGTCTTCTTGTCAGTGCCTTCAATACATTCCATTCCTCGTCGATTCCCCGCAGAACCTCCTCGTTGCTTACGCCATCACTCCACCAGATTTTCAACAGTCGTAGCACCTCATCTCAAATACTTCGATGCTCTTCTGTTTAGGTTTTCACACAGTCCATGTTTCACAACCATATAAAGCTGTGCTTCAAACGTACGTTGTCAGAAATTTCTACTTGAAATTAAGGCCTATGTTTGATACCAATAGACTTATCTAGGACATGAGTGCCCTTTTTGCCAGTGCTAGGCTGTTTTTTATGTCGTCCTTGCTCCCTCCGTCATGGATTACTTTCTTCACTTCGCCTACTTCGTGGTCCCCAATTCTTTTTACTTCAGTCCATATTCTGTACCAACTACACTGTTCATTCCGTTCAACAGCCCTGTAATTCTTCTTCATTTTCACAGAGGATAGCAACATCACCAGCGAATCTGATCACTGATATCCTTTGACCCTCTGTTTTAACTACTCGCTTCAATTCTTCTTTTATTTGCGGCATTGCTTCTTCACTGTATTGATTGAACAGTGTGGGCGAAATACTACATCCCTGTCTTACTTTAATTCGAGCATTTCACTCTTGGTCTTCCATTCTTAGTGTTCCCTCTTGGTTCTAGGACGTATTACATATAACCCGTTTTACTCTGTAGTTTACTCCAACTTGCTCAGAATTCCAAACATCTTGCACCACTGGGCAACGTCGGTCGTTTTTTTCAGGTTTACACATCGTACAAAAGTGTCTTGATTTTTCTCCAGTCTTTTTTTTTTTGTTATCAACCGCAGCGTCAGAATTGCCTCTGTGTTGCCTTTACCTTTCCTAAAGTCAAACTGATCGTCATCTAAAACATCCTCAATTTTCTTTTACTTTCTTCTACTTATTATTCTTGTCAGTAACTTGGATGCATATTTCTCGTACTTGTCGGATCTTACTATCTTCGGAATTGTGTGGATGATATTTTTCCGAATGTCAGATTGTGTATCGGCATTCTCATACATTATACATAGCAACGTGAATAGTCGTTTTGTTGCCACTTCCCCAACGATTTTAGAAAGTCTGACGGAATATTATTCATCCCCTTCGCTTTATTCGATCTTAAGTCGCCCAAAGCTCTTTCAAATTTTGATTCCAATACTATATCCCATATCTCTTACACACCGACTCCTGTTTCTTCTTCTATGCCAGCCGCTGTGCCAGAGCGGCTCTAGGCGCTTCAGGCTGGAACCGCGCGACCGCTACGATCGCAGGTTTGACTCCTGCTTCGAGCATGGATGTGTGTGTTGTCGTTAGGGTAGTTAGGTTTAAGTAGTTCTAAGTTATAGGGGACTGATGACCTCAGATGTTAAGTCCCATAGTGCTCAGAGCCATTTGAACCATCATCATTAGACAAGTCTTCCTCCTCATACAGGCGTTCAGTGTGCATTTTCTAGCTATTATCTCTCACCTTTGCATTTGACTATGGAATTCCCGTTGCACTCTTAATGTCACAAACTCTGCTTTTAATCTCACAAAAGGTTGTTTTGACTTTTCTGTATACTGAGTCAGCCCATCCGACAATTTATGATTTCTTCACAAATTTCATGCAGTCATTTCGCGTTATCTTCCCTGCACTTCCTATTTATTTCATTCCTAAGTAACATTTAATTCTCTAGTTCTGAATTTTCCCGAACATTATTGGCTTCCTTATTTCATCGATCACCTGAACTATTTCATCTGTTACCGATGGGCCGGTCGCGGTGGACGTGCGGGCTGCAGTCCGGAACCGCGGGACTGCTACGGTCGCAGGTTCGAATCCTACCTCGGGCATGGATGTGTGTGATGTCCTTGGGTTAGTTAGGTTTACGTAGTTCTAAGTTCTAGGGGACTGATGACCTAAGATGTTAAGTCCCATAGTGCTCAGAGCCATTTGAACCCATTTGTTACCGATGGTTTGTTCGCAGTTATCTTCTTTGTACCTATGTTTCTCTTTCCAGCTTCTGTGGTTGCCTATTGTAGATATGTTTTTTCTCTCAAAATAAACTGTCTACTGAGCTATTCAGTATCGTTGTATCGATAGCCTCAGACACCTTCAAACGTATCTCTTCATTCCTTATTACCTCAGTATCCCACTTATTTGCACAACGATTCTTCCTGATTAATCTCTTAAACTTCAATCTCCTCTTCATCACCAAATTGTGATCTGAGACAATATGTGCTCCTGGGTACGCCTTCCAATTCAGTATCCGATTTTTGAGTCTCTGCCTGATCATAATGTAATCTGACTGAAATCTTCCCATATCTCCCGGCCTTTTCCAGTTGTACCTCCTCCTCTTCTGACTCTTCAACAGAGTATTCGCTATTACTAGCTTAATTTTATTACAGAATTAATTGGTATATCTTCTCTATCATTCCTAGTACCAAGCCCATATTCTCTCGTAACCCTTTCTTCTACTTCTTCCTCTACTATCGCATTCCAGACACCCATAACCATTAGATTTTCATCTCCTTTTACAAACTGAATTACCCGTGCAATATCGTCATATCCTTTCTATATGTCTTCATCTTTGGCTTGTGAGGTCGGTTGTGTACCTGAACTACTGCTGTCGGCGTCGGTTTGCTGTCGATTCTGATGAGAACAATTGTGTCACTGAACTGCTCACAGTAACTCAATCTCTAGCCTACCTTTCTATTCGTAACGAATTCTACTTCCGTTATAGCCTTTTCTGCTGTTGTTGATTTTACCCTTTACTCATCTGACCAGAGATCCCTGTCTTCTTTCCATTTAACTTCACTGACTCCCACTATGTCTAGAGTGAGCCTACCGCTTTCCTTTTCAGATTTTCTAGCTTCCCCTTCAAGTTTCTGACATTCCGCGTCCCAACTAGTAAGACGTTATCCTTTCGTTGGTCATTCAATCTCTTTCTCATGGTGACCTTCTCCTTGGCAGTCTCCTTCCAGAGATTCGACTGGGGAACTAGTATGGAAAATTTTGCTAGTGGAAAAATCATCGTGACACTTTATCAATTATAGGACACATGTCCTGTGGATACACAGTATGTGTCTGTAATGTAGTGATTTCCATTGGCATCTGCATCCTAATGCCATTGATCAATGCTAATTCTTCCGCCTTTCGGGGCAGTTTTCCAACCCAAGGGCAAAAGAGTTAATTCCCTGAATCTCTGTCCGCTTCTCCTTCCCCTTTCACAAGGCCGAAGACAAAATCAGGGTGACTTCTTACGACGGAAGTCTTCGACCGCCATTGCTGATGATTTTTATTCAAAATTTAAGCGGTGGAGGGGTTCGAAACTGCGACCGAGGACGTTTTGGTAACTAACCGATGACGTTACTCGTAGACCTTAGCACATATGGGATTAAAAACGTCTCGCTGATAGAGGTGAAAGCTATCTCAACGATTTAGTTCAAGAAATCTTAAAGGGCAGCCGTCTTTCAGGGACAGATGGGATTAAAAACTCATTGTTGAAAGACCTGAAAGTTATCCTAGTGATCCAGTTCGATAAATCTTAGAGGGCAGTCGTTTGCAAACGTAGATGAGATAAAAAACACATCGCTGCGAGAGGTGAAAACTGTCCTGGTATTTACACTCCTGGAAATTGAAATAAGAACACCGTGAATTCATTGTCCCAGGAAGGGGAAACTTTATTGACACATTCCTGGGGCCAGATACATCACATGATCACACTGACAGAACCACAGGCACATAGACACAGGCAACAGAGCATGCACAATGTTGGCACTAGTGCAGTGTATATCCACCTTTCGCAGCAATGCAGGTTGCTATTCTCCCATGGAGACGATCGTAGAGATGCTGGATGTAGTCCTGTGGAACGGCTTGCCATGCCATTTCCACCTGGCGCCTCAGTTGGACCAGCGTTCGTGCTGGACGTGCAGACCGCGTGAGACGACGCTTCATCCAGTCTCAAACATGCTCAATGGGGGACAGATCCGGAGATCTTGCTGGCCAGGGTAGTTGACTTACACTTTCTAGAGCACGTTGGGTGGCACGGGATACATGCGGACGTGCATTGTCCTGTTGGAACAGCAAGTTCCCTTGCCGGTCTAGGAATGGTAGAACGATGGGTTCGATGACGGTTTGGATGTACCGTGCACTATTCAGTGTCCCCTCGACGATCACCAGTGGTGTACGGCCAGTGTAGGAGATCGCTCCCCACACCATGATGCCGGGTGTTGGCCCTGTGTGCCTCGGTCGTATGCAGTCCTGATTGTGGCGCTCACCTGCACGGCGCCAAACACGCATACGACCATCATTGGCACCAAGGCAGAAGCGACTCTCATCGCTGAAGACGACACGTCTCCATTCGTCCCTCCATTCACGCCTGTCGCGACACCACTGGAGGCGGGCTGCACGATGTTGGGGCGTGAGCGGAAGACGGCCTAACGGTGTGCGGGACCGTAGCCCAGCTACATGGAGACGGTTGCGAATGGTCCTCGCCGACACCCCAGGAGCAACAGTGTCCCTAATTTGCTGGGAAGTGGCGGTGCGGTCCCCTACGGCACTGCGTAGGATCCTACGGTCTTGGCGTGCATCCGTGCGTCGCTGCGGTCCGGTCCCAGGTCGACGGGCACGTGCACCTTCCACCAACCACTGGCGACAACATCGATGTACTGTGGAGACCCCACGCCCCACGTGTTGAGCAATTCGGCGGTACGTCCACCCGGCCTCCCGCATGCCCACTATACGCCCTTGCTCAAAGTCCGTCAACTCCACGTACGGTTCACGTCCACGCTGTCGCGGCATGCTACCAGTGTTAAAGACTGCGATGGAGCTCCGTATGCCACGGCAAACTGGTTGACACTGACGGCGGCGGTGCACAAATGCTGCGCAGCTAGCGCCATTCGACGGCCAACACCACGGTTCCTGGTGTGTCCGCTGTGCCGTGCGTGTGATCATTGCTTGTACAGCCCTCTCGCAGTGTCCGGAGCAAGTATGGTGGGTCTGACACACCGGTGTCAATGTGTTCTTTTTTCCATTTCCAGGAGTGTACTTCGAGTGAGCTCTGGTAACTATTGACATAAGTTTATTGTATCTAATTGGAACTATTTTGAATATTTATGTAAGTTTATAGTATCTAATGAGGAAAATTTTGAAGGAGATGATTTTGAAGTAAACGAATAAATAGAGTTATTTAAAAAAATCTAATTACTTTTTGAACAAAACTCATAAATATTGAAGAACATGTGGGACAGGCAACAACCCTGTCTCGCTCCGTTCTTCTCAATTACAGCTTCGTTTCTTTGCCCATCGAATTTTATTATTGCTTTCTGGTTTCTCTACGAGTTGTAAATAACGTTGTATGCCTATTTCCTAAGAACTCAGTGAAAACTGCATTAGAAAACACGTCCTGCTAACGTTCGTTGAAAGTCTTGACTTCCATTTAAGTGTACGTACAAAAGCACAACGTAGAATCTTAACACGGTTTGCGATCTATTACGGAATACACCATTTCGTTCTGTTCGAACGATTTGAAAATGGCTTCAAGTTACTTGAAACTAGGCATAAATTGAACAAATAAAAATACCTGAATTTGCAACTTTGGCTTTTTTGTACATAAAAATTATTTTAGCCTTCAAGAGAGAATAATGTCTTTGAATTTACAGAACGATAACGCGAATAAATGATGCAGAACTCTATAATCTGCTTCCATTGAGCTGAGTATATACAGCTGTAAGCTTTTGTTTTCCTGCACGTAAGCACAGAGGGAGAATCCTACTCACGGAGTGATCACATCCAAACAGTGCCCGTTTGAATTTTTGAGTTTGTCACTGTAAACTTTGCCCTGGCAAGCAACTCTCCGAAGCACGACTGCACCGTCAAGAATGCAACAAAACCCGAACAGAAAATAGACGCAATTGAAAAGTAAATAATGGCGAAGTCAGTTTCAACAAGATGGCCGACATAGGTTGGTAGCCACAAAGGATTATCATTGGTTGTTAGCAAGCTGATTCCTCAAGCAAAGAGGTTGCTGCTAGACTTGTACCGATTACTCGAAACTGGTTACAGCAAACCCGCTCAAAAGAATACAGAAGTGCCAAAGTCATAGGATACTTCCTAGCATCGTATGAGACCTTTTGTCCGGTGTAGTGCAGCAACTAGACGCAGCACGGACTCAGAAAGTCGTTGGAAGTCCCCTGCAGAATTACTGAGCCTCGCTGCTTCTACAACCACACGTAAACGGGAAGCGTTGCCTGTGCAAGATCTTGTGAACTAACTGTACTGTTGATTATGTCCTATAAACATTGGATGGAACTCCTGCGGTGATCTGGGTGAGTAAACCATTCGCTCGATTTGTCCACAATGTTGTTCAAACAAATCCTGAACAATTGTGGCGTGGTGACATGGTGAATTGTCATCTATAAACTGTCCGTAGTTCCTTGGGAATATGAAGTCCATGAATGGCTGCAAACGGTCTCCATGAGGCCGAACATAACTATTTCTAGTCAATGAACGCTCAGTTGGATCATATGTCCCAGTCCATTGCATGTAAACACAGGCCACACCATTATCGAGCGCCACCACCAACTTGCACAGTGCGTTGTCGACAACTTGGTTCCATGAATTATGGTGTCTGCTTCTCAATCGAACCCTGCAATCAGTCTTACCAACTGAAATGAGGAGTCAGCTGATCAGGCCACGATTTTCCAGTAGTCTAAGGTCAAACCGATTCGCTCACGAGCCCAGGAAAGGAGCTGCGGGCAATGTCGAGCTGCTAGTAAAAGTACTCGCATCGTCGTTTACTGCCATAACCGGTTAACGTCAAATTTCCCCGCACTGTCCAACGGATACGTTCGCCGTGTGTTCCACATTGATTTTTGCTATTATTTCACGCAGCGTTGCTTGTCTGTTAGTATTGCCAACTCTACGCAAACGCCGGCCGGCGTGGCCGAGCGGTTCTAAGCGCTTCAGTCTGGAACCGCGCAACTGCTACGGTCGGGGGTTCGAATCCTGCCTCAGGCATAGATGTGTGTGATGTTCTTAGGTTAGTTAGGTTTAATTAGTTCTAAGTTCTAGGGGACTGATGACCTAAGATGTTTAGTGCTGAGAGCCATTCGAACCGTTCGAATTCTACGCAAACGTATCTGCTCTCGCTCGTTAAGTGAATGTCGTCGGCTACTGCGTTATCCATGGTAAGAGGCAATGCATGAAAATTTGTATTCTCGACACGCTCTTGACACTGTGTATCTCGGAATATTGAATTCCGTAATGATTTCCGAAATGGAATATGCCATGCGTCTACCTCCAACGACCGTTCCACATTCGGTCTGTTAATTTCTGTCGTGCGGCCATAATCACGTAGGAAATCTTTTCATATGACTTACCTGAGCATAAATGACAGCTCCGTCAATGTACTCCCCTTTTATACCTTGTGTATGCGATACTACAGCGATCTGTATATATTCATATCGCCATCCCATGACTTCCGTCAGCTCAGTATACTGCAATCAACTAGAAACAAAATATAATTGGAAAAAATGAATGTGCTGAATGAGCAGACAGCTTTCATTATCTCTTGAAACGAATCGAATGACTCCGTGTACGATTGTAAGTCACGTACCAATTGCGCCACAATATTTATCCAGCAACTAATTGCGCTGCGGGCTGCAGAAATACACATTTCTCGCTGAGAAGAAGCTCGACTGGTACGTAAATCCGCTCTCGGGAGCGGCGCCGAACAGAAAGGAAACAAAAGGCCAAGTGGTGGTAATTAGCGGCTGCTCTGAGGGCCGGTAATGAAGTCGGCGAGCCGCCTCCCGCCTCTCTGGCGGCAGATTTACGGGTGTGGTTGGGCGGAGAGGGGAGGGGGAGAGGGGGTGGCCCCGGCCACACGGGTCGTTAGGGGTCGCCCACGCACTAAAACATGATGTATGGCGCCGATAGGCGGCGGGCTGGCACAGCTGTTTGGTGACCTCCCACCAGGGGAGAGGGACCAGATTATAAACGCGGCCCACGATATCATCTGCTGATACGTTGTCGTGCTGGCGTTCACTCCTCCGGTATCTTAGCGCAGCTAGAGAGTACTCTGTTTAACATCCAGCGTACAGGATACGACGATGGATTTGTAAATTTTGTAAAAAAGCGAAGTAATTAATGAATTGTTGTAGTTAGCAAGGAAAGTCTTGTAGCATGTTGCACACGAATATTCATTTATGCACCCAGTCTCATTTCGACTATTTAACAGGACGTCCTCAGCTGGCGTCCTGTCAGCAGCTGGTGGACTTGTGGTTAACATAGCTGATTTTCTATCCCTGTCAGCTCGGTGGTTTTCTCCACTTGGAATTGTGCATGTGTGTGTGCGTGCCTGTGTTGTCCTCATCATCATTTCGTCATTATCGACGCGCATCTCGCTGAAGTGAAGTCAAACAAAAAGACTTATGCCCGAGGCAGGATTCGAACCTGCGACCGTACCAGTCACGCGGTTCCAGACTGAAGCGTCTGTAACCGCTTTTTTTTGTTTTCCACTTTTTTCTTTTTTTCTTTGTTTCATCTTTTCTTTCATTTTTTTCTTTTTTGTTTTACCTCTTTTTTCTTTTTTAAAAAAATTTTCCACTTTTTTCTTTTTATAGAACCCCTTTTTTATTTTTCCTTTTTTTCACCTTTTGTTTTTTCTTTTTTCTTTTGTTATATATCTTTTTTGTCTTTTCTCCGCCTTTCATCACTGTGTCGTATGCTTCCTGCAAAACAAAGTAACTTGATGATGTGGAAACGCGTTTCTTCCGAACGACAAACTAAGTATGCCCCTTCTGCTGCCTTTGTTTGCAGCATGGCTTGAATAAAAAAATGTAAATTCCATTGAGAAGGCATTCACATAATTGTTACTGAAACGTAACTGCATCTATAACTTTCTTTCTCCGTGCGTGGAAAAACGGAAGAAAGTAAACTCATTATTGCTGATAAGTAAAATTCTCTTCTTCAGAAAAGTAATCAATTAAAGTGGGCTTCTGCTGCTTGATTTTACACATAAATAACATAAATATGTCTTCCTGTGAAAAGAAGAAAGGAAAGAAAGAAACTATATAAAGTGTATATACCAGTTTCATCACTGTGTCGTATGCTTCCCGCAAAACAAAGTAATATATATATATCGGCTAACTGGTCTATGTTGATGATCTTGTCTGATTACTTGCTGTTTGAAATCCTCCTCCTGCTACGTGAAGCACAACTTTGTAAAACCGCTCGGTCAGTCAAATACACTGAGTAGTTGGAGCCACATGCACTGAGTACTGGAGCCACATGCATGGGACATTCCATTTCGGAAATCGTTAGAGGATTCAATGTTCCGCGATCCACAGTGTCAAGATGTGTCGAGAGTACCACTTTTTATGAATTACTTCTCACCACGGACAAAACAGTGGCCACCACCTCCAGTTAATGACCGAGAATAGCAATAGTTACTGGCTCAACCTGTATATTGTCTTCAAATTCAGAAGCAAAGCACATGAGCCACTTGGTCTTCGAGATACACATGGACAAATGCAGAGAATTACAGTAATCTTACAGATTCAAATCTAACTGCAGACAACCGGCAAAACATAGAATTACTGAAACTGAAGGCGGGAATGACAAAAGTGAGCGCCTCGTGCCTCGGACAGAATGATCAAGACACGACCCCATAACCAGTTTCAAGCTCATAATAAAGACAAAGGCTCTAATCTGTCGTAGCGTTACACACCTACTTAAGAGCTCACGTTCGCAAACCATGACTAGTCTACCACGCTAATTCCACGAGAAATGGACAGTGCGATACAGATACCATACGCATAATTGACTGCAACACCTTAGCAATTCTTTAGCAGCCACTTCAGGTAAATCGAATATTCTCACCAAACCTGCCGACTGGCGCTGTCTCTGCAGTCCTGCATATACCGTACACGCGACTCCAGGAATCAAGTGATTGAAACTATTGTCGAGCATGGTTCAGTTTGAAAAGTGGCTAGTCATTTCACATGTAAATATTCATTAATATGAGAATAACACATTAATTAGATAATAATGAGGGAGCAGAGTAAGGTAATGTTTCATTTCAAATACATTTGACATGGTACATGTATTCCTCGTTTTTCTTAGTGTTTTTGGTGAGTGTGCGGAAAGCACACTGGAACTAGAACAGGCAAGGCAGTGGCTGACGTAACGAAACAAGCAGCCACCTGGCATTGGCTCCATGAAATTCTCCATGACAGGCTAGCCTCAGGGGGATGTCAGCTATTGTACGTTTACGACTAAGGCCAGCCCGAGCTGATGCCAAGGGACTGTGTCAGTGGTAGGCTGGTGCTTTATCGTGTTTTGAAGAACTCCATTAGGAGATAATAATCTTACGCTTTTCCAAAGCAACACACCTTGCAGAAAAATAAGAGCCAAGCCTCAGTAGCAGTTTTTACTTTTGGCGAACTGCTTTGACGCTAGTTTCTGGGTCCGAAAACTTTCGATTGGTAGAAATGTTTGAGACGTTATGGTCGTGGAGCAGAAGCAGCAACTTTTTCGAACAAGCAGAAGAAGAACGTAGAATCGAGAAGTCATTGGCATTTTATCGTGGTGCGTTTTACTTCGTGGGATTTTTATGCGCGAAGGAACCTTACCATTGGGCAGCTGAGTGATCATATTCTACGATTGGCGGACATATCCTGTTTGGCAGGCAAAAACAGCAGTCTGTCTAGTTCAGCTGAAAATCTGGAGTTCGTTGGGAGATGGTAGTTGCACGTGTCTTGTGCACATCATTAACGTTTGTTAAGAGGTGGAGAGTTGTGTGTATTTGGCATACATCTTAGCAGACGATTGGGGTCCAGAGTTCACGTCGACAGAAGGTCGGGGCTCGTCCTGTACCGCAAAGTCACACCCTTGACGGCTGAATCCTGCACTTACCATGCTGATTAATCACAGTGAGAATAATTAGCAGCACTGGCATTGTAGAACAAATCTTGGACCACATCTGCTCAAGTCATTGCAAGCACCAACCTCAAGTCCAACATTGCTTTAGTAGATGCTTGGGTTTCGCAGTGACTATATGGCCAACTGTGACTGTATTCGTTTGGATAAAAATTAATGAGTAATTTTAAGAATGTCTGTTGCATCTAAGTGGCACCTTTACACGTTCGTTCAAGTAACACTGAAAACCAATAAGTTTACCTAGTAGGATTCACATAGTGAACATTTGTAAAGTCAGTTGTTATTCTGTCATAGTTAGATCGGATTAATGCGTATTAATTGAATAAATTATGTATTAATCCAAAGTTTGTTTCTGTTAATACGTTCGATTCATATCAAATTTATTTATTTGTAATTTTCCACTTGAGGATCCTTAGGCTATAAATACTTCGCGCTATTCATTCCACTGCGCACGGTAATTACAACTTGGCTCTTAAAAGCGTTTTTTGCTCTTAATTAACTTCCTGGCTCACAGCAAACATTTACTCGGAAGGAGTTTTGCAAGCTAACTGCTAGCTATCTGACTGCCGGAGAGCACAGAGGTCACCAAAGGCAACACATGCCTCCGCGGTAGTATCCCAAAGACTCATACATAAAAGAACGTACACTGCATATCGATACTGCTTGCACAATGTCTTCGTGAAATGTTTGCAAAGACTACTTCAAGAGTCATTTACAGAAAAACTGTTAAGGAAATGACAGTACCTTTTAGGAACTTAGTAGTTTCAACATAAACATTTTATAATAAAACGAAAGGTACTTGCACCAAAAGTGTATTTCTTTAGTAAAAATGATACCGTTTTCCCTCAGTGAAACTGATTGAAACTCGCACTTTTTCGTGCAGAGCTAGTGTTATTTCGTAACATACAATTGAATCAACAACCTTTTTGGTTGTGTAGTGTGTCATTTGTTTCTGTAAGTGAAGGCAAGAAATCTGAAATGTGGTCAGAAACAAATTACACGTGCTTTACCCAAAATGAACTTTGAATAAATGCTCCTGGGATATTTCGGAGAAACTTTTCACACGTTCTGGTGTACAATCTTTCGAAAGGTGCCAAAAAGCTGACATCTAGAGGCAGTAGTTTGTGACTACAGTGTGGTGTGCAAGCAGACTACAGTTGTATGACACGGCCTTGTTATTTCTAGGAACTCAAAATTTTTTGCGTAGGTTAAATGTCCATGGATAACTGAAATGAAATGTGTGGCGAGCGTCTCCCGTCGAGAAGGCCGGTCGCCTGTCCCAAGTCTTTTCAGTTGACGCCACTTCGGCGACTTCGCGTCGATGGGGATGAGATGATGATGATGAAGACAACACAACATCCAGTCCCTGAGCGGAAAATATCACCGACCCAGCCGGGAATCGAACCCGGGCCCCTTTGTATGGCATTCCCACGCGCTGCCCACTCAGCTATCGATGTATGGAGTCCTCGGACGGAGGCTTTGTGTCGCAGCACTTCATGAAAATGTGCATCTGAATCCACTCACTGAGATGACAAGCAAACGCACTTCCTAAGGCAGGAATATCTTAAAGTTCAATTTCCAATCTCTCTCTGGGAAATACCACAAAAAGAGAAATAAATGCGCCTCCTTCAAGCATATACCATTCCGCTGAGACCAAGAACTTGGTCCTGCCTCTTACGTTGAAAACCAGTTGCACTTTAACCTAGTGCTCTTGTCACTTGTGTTTGGATTTCTCTTCCAAAAAACGTATCATCCATTCCCTGCATACCATCAGTTTTCCTTTGTTGATTGGGTGTGGTAGATAATTCTGTTCAGCAAGTGGCGTCAATCAGTGATTTGCTATAATATCTTCGTTTCATGTAAAAAATATGGTCCAAGAGCTCTTCTCTTGGTTGTTTACACACTGGAATCACAGTTTTTTTAAAGAACTCTTGTCTTAAGTGTATTTTTCGGGACAATGAATAATGTGGATGCTTCGGCAAAACACGTCTTTTGTTACATCTTTTCTTGCATCTCATGAATGTTGTGATTTTCTTAAATAATTTGACGGTATCTTCACTTACAGCTGTAATAAGAGAACATAGCTTGTCATCAAGTTGTTAATACACTATTCCCCTAGTATACTCACTTCATGAAATGCTATTGCCTTATTATCAGCTCAGTTGACTTGAAAAAAGAAAAACACATTACAAAAAATAAGTTTAGGAAAAGTGGCTACTTCACCTGCTGATGATCTGACTGCAGGCCACGACACTAAATGTGGCCTGTGCACTAGAGTAGATAACTTAGCAAATTTGTAAACACCTACTTTCGAAAGCTAAAATGTACCACAAGTGTTATAGCAATTATGTGTCACAACAACAGTTGTGAGTTTCCGAAGCTACGGAAGAAAATATGCGTACTGCTATAGTAGCCACATTATTCAGGGTACCGAAAACGTTCTGTAAAAAACTGTCATGCCTCTAAAGACAAGACGCTTCTTGTGAGCTTCAGATGTGTATTCGACCAAGAGAAGAGGAGGAGCTCCAAAACCAATCTTTTTGACATGAAACGAAGTCATTATGGTGCATCACTAACTGATTTACGCCTCTTGTTGGACAGAATAATCTATATGCACTGAAGAGCCAAATAAACTGGTAGACCTGCCTAATGTCATGTAGGGCCCCCGCGAACACTCAGAAATGCCGCAACATGACGTGACATGGACTGGACTAATGTCTGAGGTAGTGCTGGACGGGACTGACACCATAAATCCTGCAGGTCTCTCTATGAATAAGTAAGAGTACGAGGTGGTAGAGACCTCTTCTAAACAACAGGTTGCGGGGCATCCAATATACGCTCAACAATGTCCATGTCTGAGGTCTTTGATGGCCAGCGGAAGTGTTTAAACCCAGAAGAGTGTTCCTGGAGCCACTCTGTAGCATTTCTGGAAGCTTGTGGTTTCGCATTGTCCTGCTGGAATTGCCCAAGTCCGTCGGAATGCACAATGGGCATGAATGGATGCAGCGGATGCCTACCTACGTGTCATCCGTCAGAGTCATATCTAGACGTACCAGGAGTCCCATATCACTCCACTGGTGTGGAGACACCATTACAGAGCCTCAACCATCTCGAACAGTCCCCTACTGACATGTCGGGTCCATGGATTCATGAAGTTGTCTCCAGCTGGCCGCGGTGGTCTAGCGGTTCTAGGCGTTCAGTCCGGAACCGCGCGACTGCTACGGTCGCAGGTTCGAATGCTGCCTCGGGCATGGATGTGTGTGATGTCCTTAGGTTAGTTAGGTTTAATTAGTTCTAAGTTCTAGGGGACTGATGACCACAGATGTTAAGTCCCATGCTGCTCAGAGCCATTTGAACCATTTGTTGTCTCCATAGCTGTACACGTCCAACCGCCCGATAAGATTTGAAACGAGACTCGTCTGATCAGGCAATATTTTCCAATCATCAACAGACCAATGTCGGTGTTAATGCGTCTAGTCGAGGCGTAAAACTTTGTGTCGTGCACTCATCAAGGGTACACGAGTGGGTCTTCGGCTCCAAAAGCCCATATAGATGATGTTTCGTTGAATGCTTCGCATGCTGTCACTTGCTGATGGCCCAGCACTGAAACCTGCAGCAATTTGTGGTAGGGTTGCAGTTCTGTCAGGTTGAACGATTCTCTTCAGTCGTCGTTGGTCCCGTTCTTGCAGGATCTTTTTCTGGCTGCTGCGATGTCAGGGATTTGATGTTTTACCGGATCCTGATATTCATAGTACACTCGTGAAATGATGGCACGAGAAAATCCTCCCCTCATCGCTACCTCGGAGATGCTGTGTCCCATCGCTCCTGCGCCGACGATAACACCACGTTCAAACTCACTTAAATCCTGATAACCAGACACTATAGAAACAGTAACCGATCTAACAACTATGTCAGGCACTTGTTGTCTTATATAGGCGTGGCCAACCGCAGCGCCACGTTTGTCTGTTTACAATTCTCTGTATTTGAATACGCATGCCTATTCGAGTTTCTTTGGCGCTTCAATGTATATACAAGTGAATTTGTCACTTTACATTTGAGCAGCGATTCCCAAACTGTGTTCCACAGAATGCTGGTGTTCCTCAGGAACTCCACGAGTGCTTTGCGAGAAACTATTAAAATATGGAGTTTTCTTCCACATTTTGAAAGCTCTAATGATTTCTCTGGGTTTATTATACTTTCTAAAACAAGTATTTCTCATTTTTAACATGTTATTAAGCTTCGAAATAAACAAAATGTTCCCTTAAACTACGAGGATTCTCAAAGTATTCCGCTAGGGGCCACGTTTGTTAGCCCCTGCATTAGCTGTATAGAAAAACCAGCCTTCCGGAGTGGCCGAGCGTTTCTAGGTGATACAGTCTGGAACCGCGCGATCGCTACGGTCGCAGGTTCGAATCCTGCCTTGGGCATGGATGTGAGTGATGTCCTTAGGTTAGTTAGGTTTAAGTAGTTCTAAGTTCTATGGGACTGATGACCTCAGAAGTTAAGTCGCATAGTGCTCAGAGTCTTAGAAAAACCAAAATATAAATATTATACTACAGACGAGAGCATCAGATTAGATTAGATTTGTACTTGTTTCATAGATAATGAATACGACACTTCGTAATGATGTGAAACGTGTCAGGTTAATAAAAGGTGTCCATACAAGATATTACATTACACAAAATATTACATG
Organism: Schistocerca piceifrons; assembly: GCF_021461385.2. Classification (NCBI taxonomy): domain Eukaryota; kingdom Metazoa; phylum Arthropoda; class Insecta; order Orthoptera; family Acrididae; genus Schistocerca; species Schistocerca piceifrons. The sequence goes on from NC_060143.1 coordinate 308,372,167, forward strand.
ACACTTAATATTTTGTTTGGGTGGTGGTGGGGGGGGGGTGCAAGGGGAAATTACCCACTTACTGTATCCAAAAATTCATCTAATGAGTAGAAGGAGTTGCCATTCAGAAATTCTTTTAATTTCCTTTTAAATGCTATTTGGCTATCTGTCAAATTTTTGATGCTATTAGGTAAGTGACCAAATACTTTAGTGGCAGAATAATTTACGCCTTTCGGAGCCAAAGCTAGATTTAACCTTGAGTGGTGAAGATCATCCTTCCTCCTAGTGTTGTAGCCATGTAAACTGCTATTACTTTTGAATTCGTTCGAATTGCTAATGACAAATTTCATAAGTGAATATATATATTGTGAGGCTACAGTGAAGATCCCTAGCTCTTTAAATAAGTGTCTGCAGTATGATTTTGAATGAACTCCAGCAATTATTCTGATTACACGCTTTTGTGCAATGAACACGCTTTTACTGAAAGATAAGTTACCCCTGAATGTGATGCCATACGAAAGGAGAGAATGAAAATAGGCGTGGTAAGCTAATTTACTGAGATGTATATCGCCAAAATTTGCAATGACCCTAATAGCATAAGTAGCTGAACTCAAACGTTTCAGAAGATCTTTAGTGTGTTTCTTCCAGTTCAACCCCTCATCAATGCATACACCTAGAAATTTTGAATATTCTACCTTAGCTACCGATTTCTGATCGAAGTCTATATATATTAATGGTGTTCAAATGGCTCTGAGCACTATGGGACTTAACATCTGAGGTCATCAGTCCCCTAGAACTTAGAACTACTTAAACCTAACTAACCTAAGGACATCACACACATCCATGCCCGAGGCAGGGTTCGAACCTGCGACCGTAGCAGTCGCGCGGTTCCAGATTGAAGCGCTTAGAACCGCTCGGCCACCGTGACCGGCTTATTAATGGTGTCATTCCACTTACTGTGTGGAACTGTATATACTGTGTTTTGTCAAAGTTTAATGAGAGCCCATTTGCAGAGAACCACTAAATGATTTTCTGAAAAACATCGTTTACAATTTCATCAGTTAATTCTTGTCTGTTGGGTGTGATAGACATACGTGTATCACCGGCAAAAAGTACCAGCTTTGCATTTTAGTGAATATAGAATGGCAAGTCATTAATATATCATAAGAACAGCAGAGGACCCAAGACCAAACCTTGCGGCACCCCATTCTTCATTGTTCCCCAGTTTGAGAAATCACCAGTTTTTTGCACATTATGTGAACTGCTTATTTCAACTTTCTGCATTCTTCCAGTTAGGTATGATTTAAACCATTTGAGCGCTGTCCCATTCATACCACAGTACTTGAGCTTATGTAGAAGTAATCCATGATTTACACAATCAAAAACCTTTGAGAGATTTCAAAAAATCCCAACGGGTGACTTCCGGTTACTCAGAGCATTTAATATTTCATTAGTGAAAGTATATATATAGCATTTTCCGCTGAAAAACTTTCCTGGAAAACAAACTGACATTTAGTTAAAACTTTATTTTTACAAAGGTGTGAAGCTACTGTACAATACATTACTTTTTCAAGAATTTTGGGTAAGGCAGTCAGAAGAGAGATTGGGCGGTAGTTGTTGACATCAGACGTATCCCCTTTTTTATGCAAAGGTTTAACAATGGCATACTTCAGTCTATCTAGGAAAATACCCTGCTTCAGAGAGCTATTACATATGTGGCTAAGAATCCCACATCTCTTGGGAACAAGCTTTCATTATCCTGCTGGAAATGCCGTCAATTCCATGTGAGCTTTTATTCTTGAGAGAGTTTATTATCTTCCTAATTTCAGAACGAGCGGTGGGTGGAATTTCAATTGTATCAAATTGTGTGGGTAAGGCCTCTTCCATTAACTGCCTACTATTTATATTCTATTTTCTCTACAACACTTAAAAATGATTATTCAAAATGTTTTCGACTTCAGGCTTGTTGTTTGTCAAGTTTACATTCGCTTTGATGGTAATGCCGTCATCCTGTACTCTTGGTTGCCCTGTATCCCTTGTAATAACCTTCCGAATTGTTTTGATTTTGTTACCAGAGGTATTAATGTCAGACATGACGCACATGCTTCTGGATTTCTTAATAACTTTTCTTAATGTAGCACAGTAGTTTTTCTAATATTTAGCTGTTTCTGGGTCATTACTTCCTTCCCTTTCCTATTGAGGTGTAGGCCATGCCTTGTGAAATCCGCCCCCAGCCCCCTATCAATAGCCTCGACAGGAAGCAATCCAATGTCTGACAGAGTGACCGCCCTACGCAACTGATTCAATTCCATATTTACCTTCCTGACAGAGCGGTTCAACTGGGGCTGATCATGCTGCACGAAAGCAGGCACCAGCCCAACATTGGTATGGGTCGTTGCAGAGGATATTTTCACCAGGTCACACTCCATACTGTAGCCCTGATCCCTAGCAATACTGTTTCCCACTCCACCCACTATCACCACATGATCCTGCTTTGAGAAACCCTTGCACATGGAACCTGTATCCTCTACCACCTGGCTAAGACGTGCACTTGGCTTGAAAAAGTTTGTGATCTGGTACCTGTAACCTAATTTTTCCTGCAAAATCTGGCCCACACCTCTTCCATGGCTGCTACCTAGCAACAGATCTTTCCTCTTAGTTTCTACATATTTTTGAAACAGTTGGTTTCCTAGTGAGAGCAAAGTGGTGATTCCCTGCTGTTTTTGGGTGGCATTATGTGGGGCTGACGCACGCCGCTGGTGATAATGGAAGGCGCCGTAATGGTTGTTCGATACATGACTGCCATCCTCCAACCGATAGTCCAACCATATCGGCAGCATACTGGCGAGGCATTCGTCTTCATGGACGAGAAATCGCGCCCCCATCGTGCGCATCTTGTGAACTGATTTCCTTCAGGATAACGACATCGCTCGGCTAGAGTGGCCAGCATGTTCTCCAGACATGTAACCTATCGACATGCTTGGCATAGATTGAAAAGGGCTGTTTATGGACGACGTGACCCACCAAACACTCTGAGGGATCTACGCCGAATCGCCGTTGAGGAGTGGGACAGTCTGGACCAACAGTGCCTTGATGAACTTGAAGATAGTTGTCACGACGGATACAGACATGTATCAATGCAAGAGGACGTGCTACTGGGTATTAGTGGTACCGGTGTGTACAGCAATCTGGACCACCACCTCTGAAGGTCTCGCTGTATAGTGGTAGAACATGCAGTGTGTGGTTTTCATGAGCAACAAAAAGGGCGGAAATGATATTTATGTTGATCTCTATTCCAATGTTCTGTACAGGTTCCGAAACTCTTGAAACCGAGGTGATGCAGAACTTTTTTTGATATGGGTATGAACAGTTGACCGCTCTACCTGACCGCTTAGTACCTCGCGCGGTAACATGCCCGGAGCGCACAAAGTCCTGGACTGACTGCGTAATAACTCCGAAGCACAAAGGCAGTGGCAATAGCGTACGAGTATACACGTCTAGAATACCGGACGAAAGGATAAAAGGCACGTGTAAATGCGTGCAGAGTGTCCTAGGACAGTGGCAGAAGTGCCCGTTAACATGTTCAGAGCGGTCAAAGAGTTGAAGTTTTAGCAACATAGAAAGTATTTTGTTAAGCTACATCCAAAACCATTTATATATAAAGAGAATGTGGAAGAAGGGACTGAACAGACGTTGCAACAGGATGTCAATGATGTCAGTGCTAGTTTGTATAATAATCCCTTGCTAGTGGTGCGTAAGAATGGTTTTAGATTGTTGAAAAATTAACGATATTAATCCCCGTAAACCGACAGGCCTTAAACATTAGATGAACACTGTTACAGATACACCAAGGAAACAATAGTTTCCATTGACCTACAGATGAGTACTGCAAAACTGAACTACACACCTCATGTCAGAAATACACGGCGTTTTCCTATTGTGGTACACGCTATCAATTTCGAAAGCTACGATTCTGTCACATTGTGAGCTTAATTGGCCTTATAAAAGGTTTCAGTAATATGCTACCTGCAAAATTGAGAAAGGGCACAGAATTTTTATAGATCACAATGAGGTTTGGACAGACTTTTTAGTGTTTTTGAGAAATCTGGAATCAACGAAGCTTCGAAAAATCGCGGTTCGGGTGAAAGTAGGTCAAAAAATTTTTCAGTTACAGAGTTTGAAGCAATCTATGTTTCCTGGGGATTCACAAAGTTTCGTTGCTTTTTAGTTGGTTGCGTACTCAAGATCTATACAGACGATACAAATTTACAATCTGCTGTTCCAATTTAAGAAACAAATAAGTGAAAAACAACGTTAATTGCAGAAAATGCATGTTCTTTATACGTAAACTCAACCGAAAGTATTGTTTTCACCCCTACACTCTCCCTGAGGATTGGTCCTTGTACTTTGATTTGTTGCAAAGGTAGAACTGGTCAACAGCCTACTCATTCGCACCTCTTAAATGCGGGATTGTTCCTCTGAAAATGCACGCCTGACTTTCTTCCCCAATCTTCTCTAACCCGATGGGACCGATGACTTCGCTGTTTGGTGCCCGCCCCCAGATCAACCATCCAACCAACCGCAACACGGACACCTGACATCCAGCGTTAAGAACTGATGCAAAAGTGGGTAGAGCCTGTACCATTTGGTCATGTGATCCTCCGCAACTGACGCACAGCACTGAAGTGATTTGTTCGTGCCAGCCGTTTGTACCGGTTCTGCACAGTGAGATAGACTGATGTGGAGACGAGACAGAATGGGAGAAAGGAGTTACCGTATTTAGATGTGGCAATACGTTTACCTTGAATGAATTCTGATTTTTTTGTGTATCAACGTGGAATATTCAATGTTTTTACTACTAACAAAAATGTACCATGTCGTACGAATACTGGTCGTAAAAAGTTTCTAACGAGCTAGGATCAGGGAAGGGTGTAACACGGTGTCAATCCCATTCTGTTTCACACCTTACTATAAATCCATCTTAACTATTTTACTACAGAAAATTATGAATGGAAGTGAGTACAATGGACATTTGGAGTCAGTCAGTGTCGAAAAGAACATTGTTCACAGTTGTATAGAAACCTGCGGCTCTTCAATTGGACAAATTTCAAGGAAACTGTACAGTAGTTGGCTAGTGGTGTGTGGTGTGGCCCGACAAGTGGAAGTTCCATCTCTTTTCAAATGATGCAATGTAACGGATGTACTGATCGCCCAATGAAACTAAGCTTCAGTCTGTGCAGCATGTTCTTCAGGACGGAGGTGGTTCTGTGGTATTTTGGGGATGTTATCGTCCATTGCCTTGGGTCCATTCTTTGTAGTTACCATGAACATTAACAGGACGTTATTTCAACGTTCTCGATGAACCAAGTGTTGTCATTTCTTATAAATCTTCGTGATAAATATGCTGTGGACATTTCCGTCTTCCCAAGATGTCTTAGTTCATGGGGCTGCACGCAGATATTATTAGTTTAACGAATAGTCTGGCAGCGTATCGTACCTCGCTAGACCCACTAAAGGAAATGTAATCCTGTAGTAAAAGTGTACGGCTATTTGGAACATTAGGTGGATTGTTAATATATTAAGAATTTGTTCTCTAATGCATAATACCTAGAATGAAGTTCAATATAATAAAATGACGACGAGAGTATTTTTAAAACTTAGAAAATGCACTCAGTTTCATTGCAGTGATCTATTATTTCCAGTGCTTTAAGTCCAGTGCGCAATTACACGCACATAATCCAAAGTTTTGTAACTATTTTCAATTCAAACTGCTTACAGTTATTTTTTTCCCAAAATGAAAAATTGGCAGTGCGATGTGTTGCCGCTGATAGTGCGGGGCCGATATCAAGTGCAAACTACATCTTGTAACAGTGCATTTTTATTAATTGATTAAAAACAGCTATTTGAGGCTGAAAGAATTCTTAAACTTACAACAACAAGTGGCGGATAATGTTTTCATAGTACCAACAGGTTAAAATATTTTAATTTCAAACATAAAAATTAGTTAAATAATATGTATTCCTATACATTATTGTATGTCAACAGTATTTTATGATACTGAAATCGAACAATTCCCGGAGCGTGCAGTGTCTCCAATGGCCATTCGCTAAATCTATGACTGCATGGGAAGAATGCACATAACTGCAGAAAATAATGAACATTGTTATAATTAAGATTACTCTGGTGTGACTCTGGGAGAAATTTGAAGTTGTGATAGTGATGATAGTGAAAAGCGCTTCTACTTTATCACAGTTATCATTTAGAGTTACTGAGACGCAGGCATATAATTGAGTTGGTCAGTGGTCGTAAGTGTGTCACTTTCTTTGAATAGTTTCTGATGAGAGAGAAAATATGTTTTCTATTGCCAAAGAATTACCAGATTTTTTTTGAGCTACAGATTCATCAATGTAGCGCAACACTTAGAATGCAGGTTAGTTAGTAACAATTCCATAAGCTCGACTCATTTCCTTATTTTAGAACAGAAATAATTAGCAGCGGACTGTGGCCGGATAGCCGATGAGCACTTACACTGTTTTAGTTTACAATTTCGTTGCAGCTACTTCCAGGCGTTTTCAGTGAGTGAGACAACGCTGAGTAGAAAACTTAGAAAGAGGGAAATATTAATTTTACCTATACCATTATTGTGGTAAAAATGTTCTCTACCAGACATGAAATATTAAGTCTGAATGTTTAAAGCCACTCAGCGTTTCTACCTCTCGCATTAATGTTGAAACCCAATCAGAGAATTCTACATAGCTCCTAATATTTCAGAGAAAAAAATGTTTTCTTGCTTGCAGATAATTTACCGATCAGAAGTTAATTTTACGATCCCAAGCAAAACACAATCATTTTACGAGCCTATGTGTATTACATCGCTCTTCAATAATTCATTGCGGTCAGTTTCACAGTTTACAAACCAAATTACTTCACAGACAGCAGCAAAGAAATATTTAACGTCGACACAGATGTGAAACCTGTAGATGTGAAATTTTATTCTTCATTATATCGTCAGCATCAGTGTATAATATTACTTTTTGTTCTTATACTAGAATATGTTGTAGAATAATTTTTTGTATTCATTGTATTTAAAATCAAAAGGATAAAACTTTAATCACTAGGTGAGTGATTACCAGTGTATATTACTAAGTAAGAGGAGCCTGAAAGACTTATTATAAGCTACTTTATTTCGCTTTTATCAAGCATATGTTTTAGCATCGTATGTCACTTTCGTGTTTGCCTACCTTTTTCCGTCTCATCGTGGTAGGGACTATGTGTAAATTTGGTGTACTCCCTACTTACGGATAAGTAAGCTGAAGAAAATTATCAAACTGTGTTTAGTTCCATAGTAGCAGGTGATATACCTTATCTGAAAAGATTTTCGCATTACATGTGCTTTTTATGATTTTCAAAGGTTCTCTTCAAAGGAATGAAGCCGGACTGTTGAATAACTAAAAGATTCGAGCTTCATTTGTGCTCTTTCGTTAAACATTCTATTAATAGAGAAAGACCCTATCTTCGTCAATATTGAAGTCCGATTACATTAATTTCTTCATTTTTAAATGTCGTTTAGCTGGACGATTGTTTCCTTGAAGAACTTTTTCTATCGACACAGCATGTTTCAATTGACGATAATTATAAATAGCAGCTAACGGTATTCTGAGCGTTGTACATAGCCAGAAACCGACGCTAATTTAAGCTGTATGCAAAAGTTAAAGAATATTCATACGCTGGACTCCACTTTCGTCAGTTAATCTACGAAATAAATAAATTTAATTTTCTTTGAAGTTTTGCATTTACCTTCCTTAGCGAAGTATTTTGTGTACATGACGATTGTCTTAAGCATTAGTCTTCGCTAAAAGATGTCCGTCAAAAAATATTTCTTTTACGTGTGTCCTTAGCACAGGCGTATTGTTCTTGAAGTTGTGAGCTCAGAGAAACAGCAGTACGATCATTTATTCTTACTGATCAACTGTATATATGTGAGTGTAGCTCTCTGTCATAAACAATCAGATAAAAAGTAGCAGGAAAGGATTGTCGTGTTACATAGACAAACCACCTCTGTCCAGATCGTTGGCAAAAAAGAAGAGGAATTTCCGTCTGCAAATTATTAACTGCACTTCCTGCTGGCGACGTTGCCGTGTGCATTAAAACGTGACTCTTTGGATGTAGACTTACAAAAAAATGGCCAAACCCTGTCATGTCGAAACCAGTGTTGACTTCTTCCAACTGTCAGTCAACTCTGAAAAACTTCCGTACGGACAGTTTTCGCTGCTGACATGAACTGGAAGTCAGTCAAAAAAATATAATGGAGTATGACACTTTCCGCGTAGTTTCTTTACCTACAACTGCCAGATGTACAGTCCCAAATTCTCTGGCTACGCGATACACCGATCTCTTGCCACTGGCCCATAGATTTCGCGACGCGCGTACTAATGCAGACTGAAAGCGATCTACATATAATTAAATATTCGTGCAGAAATACAACTTACATCTTATCAATAACTTACTTACCAAATCAATACTGAGCGTAGGTGGTAAAATTTAAACACGTCTACTTGTTTTGCTACTTCTAATTTTTGATGGAATTTTCCAAATACACATTTTTGTCCACCGTGAACACAGTTTTAGCATGACAACCTGCAGCCCTGTCAGTAGCAGACAGACTCAGACGTCCTTATAGAAAACTGGGAAAGAGAACTGGAGAACATCGGTATATTTTGAGAAATACTCTGCTCATTTATTATGATCCTGAAAAGTAGGAGACGAAAAAGTAGTGCAATAGTAATTAAAACTTAAAAATGTTGTTACGGTGGTGTTAACTTTCTCTAAAATACATTCCACTAATGGAAAAATTCTCGGTCTAATGGCTGAAGTACATTTTTTGTAACAGGTGTAATCTGAAGTATCTGTACATCTTTGTCAGCGATAGTTCTAGCGGCAGGTGGTACAGAATTATTATGACTAGGCCAAGAATCTAAAAGAAGAGGGATTTGATTTCGCGGGGAAGAAGAAATGCGTGGTTAGAACTTGATTCCAAATATTTAGCAGATATTAAAAGCAAGTACAAAAAATTTAAATGTTAGGTTCCGTATTTCAGAAAACCTTGAATTGACATTCCTCCTGTATGAAGGCTATAGCGACAGTAAAGTTCCGCGTTCTGGGCCTAGACAGGGCAATTGGGCACGATCGACCGCCGTCTCATCTTCTGCCAAAGGCGTCACCGGATGCGTTATGAAGGAGCAAGTGATCAAAACACAGATTTCCCAGGTTTCTTGACCTTAGTAACGCATCTAATCCGTCGAGTAGCTCTCCAGTTGGCCTCACGAGCCTGAGTGCACCCAGTACGTCATGTAATCAAGAAAAAATCCCTGGTAAGACCGGGAATCGAACCCGAGTCCCCTACATGGCAGGGAGCCGCGCTGGAGCCTCTTCAAGTACTTCGTTGAATACTTTAATCAGTTTTTTTTATCACAAAGGTCAGCCAGCGCTTCTGACCGAATACTTGAGGTGCAGTGTCGCACTACTGAGCTACGGCGGTGGAGGGACCCAAAGCCCAGATCATGCACACTACACGCGCCTTAACAACAGCTAACTATAGCCAGGGGTATCCAATTCACAGTTGCTGGCATCAGGCCAGGAAATCCCAGTTTTAGTAATGTTATTTAGGTTCCTTTTCGGATGCATGGGATCATTTTAGATACCTTCCAGTGCATGTCTTCTACTGAAATTAGGCTTATGTGTGTCAAGTAGCGTTAACTAAAAACGGCAAAAAATGTTACGGAAGGTTTCGACTCGACAAATCTGACGATTCCCTTGTTAAAGTAAGTTTATGCTGCAACCTCGCTGTTAATCAGATCGCCGCTCGCTGCGAGTCGGGGGCACTTACACTACAGCTGTTTACATCGCCAATTGAATGGATTACTTGCAGGTGTGTGATGTGAAAACGATATTCCTACATCATCTGACAACAGTAGTCGTGGTGAGTTCACGCCAAACAAGTGGTTGTGCGTAAAGAGAAAGAAGAGGATGTTACAATGGACCCTTTGAAGCAGAACGTCCATGCTGCAGATACTTTCACCAATTCTGTCAGTAGATCAGAAATTAACCGGAGAGATTTTCAGTTACTAACGCTGCAAAAAATTTACCGTTTCAGTAAAAATGTTACTGAACCGTAACTAGTTAAACATATGAAAATGAGACCTAATATTAGTATTCCAGTTGTTGTAGGAGAGCCATTCTCATGTCTTAGGCAACATTCCACCAAATTTTATCCGCGTCTGCTTCAAGAACCACATCTTCTACCTGAATACTTTAATCTTAACATTTTAACAAATAAAGTTACCCATTATGAAGCTGTTGGGGCAAGCCTCTGCTCCCAGACATCTTCGCATTTAAAAACGGCTGATACAATTACCTGTTCAAATAACTAACTTTAAGTTCTCATTCCTGAAATTATTTAAGGTACACAGTTTTGCCGCGCCCTAGTCTGGAGCATTAATCTGCCTGGTGTCAGTGCAGCAGAACGATGTCATAGGCAGAGACGCGTCTTGGTGAGCATGCTGTATGTAGTTAGATGATGTATTCAGAGTGCAAGAGCGCTTATTCAGGAAACTCACCAAGCGGCAGAAGCTGTCCGGCGCCTCTGAACCGTGAAGTGCAGTTGTACAGTTCCAGCTAGGCTCTTTCAGCAGCTGACTAAACAAGAAGAGCAGAACTAATGAAGTCATCAGCACCCAGTTGGAATCTCACCGCTGGTATTCGCTGCTGGAGAGTACTTAACTAGGGCATCAATCCCATTAATGTGATCTGTCAGTCGTACATTTGTAATTACCTCTACCTTTAAACTTTCTCTTTCTGCTCTCATGTCGCTCCCTGAAGTTGCGCTCCTGCTATGCAGTGCCACACGTAGCTATATAGAACTTCTTCACCGTCTTCAGGAAAGCGCTGTGATAATGGAAGATCGTGTTTGCTATCCAGTATCTACGAAACCACGTAACCATTTCCTTTCAAAATCTTTCTGTATTTAACAGCCCCATAACATTTTCAACACATCAGTTAACAATTAACATTTAAATTCTCCTGTTTTTCTTTTTAGAATAACAACCATTGCTTCCCGACCTCTTCTTCTTTGGCGTCCAAGGCACCCCGAAGCTGCGACGTCCAAGTGTAAACGTCTCCTTCCCACCAATAAGACACTCGCCCTTCGTTGCGCCTTGTGGCTCTACTGTGCTTACATTTGTGTTTCGTATATCCGCATCAGTAAAAAATGCGCACATAGTATTTGGTCTTTCATCGACACAGTAGAAAGGCTTGAATAGCAACACACATATCACCACGCAATGGTGACACGTGGCTACTACGGCCTGTTGCGCCTTCTGTTGTGGGTGCTGCTGTTGGATAAGTGTTGGCCACCGACTCTCATAAATATCCCCTTCAAGTAGACTCCCATGTTGAGACGTACTCAGATGTTCTCAGATACTCGCCGACGTTCTCTGTACGTGACTGTATTAGAGTGTATACATGATGCTAACAAATTCCTTCTTCCACAGCTGATAGGATGGAGTCTGCTGCAGATAGTGGTGATGTATCTAGTCATGTATCAAGGACTTAATCTCCACCTGAGCTGGGGACCGCACATTGACGACTTGTCGCCTTTGCACCATTGAGTCACCCTCGGGGTGACTACTTGCTAATGGAGGCCACCTCTCTAGTGGGACACCTGGCTGGGCCCTGACTGGAACCAGCCTAGCCTCTGTCATAGTGCACCATTTCCAGGAGTCTTACATCGACACTGATCATCACGCAGCGCGGGCACACACCAATGACGTCAGTCATGCTGGGGGATATGTTTCTGGTACTGACCTGCTCTGTGAAGAGCTCCAAGTCCTAAAGTGGGCAAGCAGCCTGGACAGGACTGTCATACATCATCTCGTCGCCCACTGTGGGTGACGCTGCTTATACACGCTGCTGCCCATGTGTAGCAGCTGATGACAGTTTGGGTAGCTCTGTGCCCCCCTGCATTATTCCGAGGTCGACTTCCATCCAGTGGCCACCACACCTCCTTACCTATGATTAATAGACGTCTGACTGAACCAGCAGCTTACCGCTCCTTTTTTCACCACCACCACCACCACCACCCTCAATATATCCCGGCGAAGAAGACAGTGTTAGTTCCTGACCTTCACATAGCCGTTATCTCTGCAATAGCAGAGGTCAGATTACTGGTCTTTACATCTGGTGTCATAAGTGTCTACTGCAACGTCAGCTGCTGCTATTCATCGAAAGGATGCTTCGTCTGTGAATTCATTGCCAGTTCTGTCCTGCAGTTTCAATGGCAAGAGTTTAATGAGTGCTCATTATATTTTCTGCCTTTGTCGAGTTAGCCTTGCGTATGGCTGTGGTGGACAGGACTGATGTGCATAGGAATTTGCGGTTGCGATTTGAGAAACCAAAAAGTCATGCGGATCTGCCACAGTTTAGGGGGAACTATAGAGAGTACAATCTGCGGTTAGTGAGGTGGGTTGTGCATTACTGTGTATGCGGGCAGTGCCAGCAGCGTGTGACACATACTGACGTTAAGGGCATGAAGAACATCAGTGCTGATAGTCTCGTCTCATAAGAATTAGTTTCATATCACTTGAACCTCTGTCTGAATGTTTCGTTATAGATATCCTCGCTTTTAGGTGTACTTTAGGTGTAGCGTTACAAAAGGAGGTAGATGCTTTAAGGATAGGTAGTGAGCATAGACAAGCAGGGATGATGGAGGCAAAAGGTTCAAACAGTATACCTGTTCCTTCTGTAAATCCTATTGCAGATGATCTAGTAGCTCCTTCTTTACGTAATCCTACAGAGAATGTGCCAGTGATTATTGACATTCTGGGAGCTGCTGTTAGTCTAGGTAATTAGCCAGATTATGTACGTTTGCATACGGCTTAGTTAACGATTAGTGGGTGATTCAAAGACACATAGTTTGTATCATGAGGAATTGAGAAGCAACTGATTTGTAGAGTTTACGAAGTTCCAGCATACTGATCGAGTATAGGACCAACAATTTGCGCTATTAAATCTTTATTTTACTTAAATATCCTTCGCAATTGATATATCAGTAATTTCTTTGGCTTATAATGTGGGTAGGATTCCAGCCATCATAACACATAGCACACGAGAATACGTGCCATAGGTAAGGCATTAGTTGTAAGTTTGTTAACCCAGGCTTACAGAAATGTTATGGCTGGATCTGGATGTGGAAGGCAGTAGTTTAGTAGTTGCATGAAAGTGATTTGTTTGTAGACAATGTAGATGTCAGGCATGGGATATGTTGGTAAAATTTAACGATGGGTAGTAGCATTGATTAATTTTATAAAGAAATGTTTTACTTGTGATATGAGATGATGAAAGTATACAATCAATGTAATGGTTGTAGCTTATGCATAACAACTTATAGACAACTTTTAATCTATCTGGTCAGTGCAATACGCAATATGTTGTAGGCAGACACTTCTAAATGTCAGTGGTTTCACTAACTGTACGGTAAATGTGAGGAATTTACCTGTTCCAGTGATGAATAGATTTTAAGTTTTAGTATTTTACGATGTGAGCTGAATATAGCAAACAATACGTTTAAAAGTTTTAATATTTTATTATGTTAACTGACTATAGCACATAATAAGATTGAAGGATGGTAATTTAATGTACGAATACTGTATGAACTACTGGACATGCTAATGAGTCATGGTGAACCAATTTATTACCAAACATGTGAAATGTTACAATTGAAGAATCTCAATGTTAACAATTTGTGCTTTGTGGTTATTTTAATAAAATTATAAAGAAAAAAATAATTTTTTTTATTGTAAGTTGTTATATAGGTTATGACTGACAGGTGATAGTCTTTGGTATGCAAATTGTGTCGCTGCTTTAGTTATATTATAATGCATGATGTGTCAAAATTGTGTATGTAAAAGAAATGTAAATGAGCGCAATTAATTCGAACAATTGTAAAGAAGGTTTGTACTATTAAGTGTGGTCTGTTACCCCCGACTAAAAGTGCATATGATGCTTTAGTTACGTATGAGGCTGTAGCATATCACTGCCAGCAACATCTGCTGACGTTAAGAGGCATGTAGGGTAGAGCAGTATTACAGTTTGATGCGTTGGATTGGAAAAAATCCATATAATAAGCTCATACGAAGCTGATCGTCTTATATCTAGTAATGATTACTGGCGACGAATAATGAATGTTTGATTACTCACATGTGGAATCTTAGACATAAAAACTGACCGCCAGCCAGCCCCCTAGAGACTAAGTCCGAATCTTTCACTTAAGGTGGCCAATAAAACCAACCGCCCCTGTCAACGCTAAGTCCGGCCATCTGCACAATCTGGCAATTCTGTAAGATGAGGAAGTGTCGGGAGGAACTGTTGTCAACTTCCGAGATTTTGTCGTGGTGCGTTAGCCCGTGGTCTAGTGGTACTTGTCGTGCATTTTAAACTTATAGTCGCGTGGTCGCAACCAACCGTATCTCCTTTTCTTTTTTTTCCCCTCAATTCGATCCTTGTCTAAAGTTATGAGTCTGACTCAACATCGAAGATAATTTGCTTCACATTCTGCCCACCAGCAATAATAAATGCTTCCAGAAACAATTCCGCAGGACAGCATGTGGCTGCTTCGCGATCAGAAAAGCTTACACTCGAGCGTTTCCTCGTGCTGCAGCGGCTACCGGCCACCGGTCAGACACCACCCGCCGCCTGAAATCGGGCGCCGCTGTCAGTGTATGTATCAACTGACATTTTGGAATCTGAAGTTCTAGTTATCATCTTGCAGTTAAGCATTGGATTTTGCGTACTTGAAAATCATGAAATGTGGTTAAGCGTTGCAAAATTCGATCTAAAGCGGAACAAGGTGTAACACGAGCAACACAGTATTTAGTTCTAGTGTAACAGAGGGCTGAATGCAGAGGAGGCAGCTCGAAAAATTTGAACTGTGTGTGGAGCATAAAATACGCCAGAAAAAGATATTCTTTATACTTGTTTCAACAAAGATCGTTCTGGCATGGACGATTTTCCACATGCGACACGTGCATTCAATAGGCAAGGTTCAAAAGTCTGGTGTAGGAGTACTGCATGCTCTAATTCCAAGCAACAAAAATCAACGGAGTGGCTATTATTACAGTTTTGCTTGAACGTCAGGAGGTCGTTCATTGAGCATTCCTATGCAGTATTGTCACTGTTGAAGAGTTATGATGGCTTTATCGCTGACTTCCTAAGAAGAAATTAAACGCTGAGCCATCCAAAAAGACGTAAACTCGAGCAAAGAGTAGTGTAATATTTTCCATCTGATAGCTCCAAAAATGTGTTTTGTTCTACGAATTCTTCCCTAAGAGTGTGTCCATCACAGCTGAAATTTGTTGCCAACGACTGGGACACCTTTCGATCGCAGTGTACTACTGCTTGATAACGCACTCTGTTGATTTGAGAAACAAAACTAACCAGGAGATTGATAGGGAAGTCATCTCTCAGCCACTTGTCCCTCTGATCCTACACTCGTAAAATTTTACCTTTCCCACTCTTGATCTATCAACCGTAAGGCAATTCCTAGACGAAAACGCTCTTGAAAGTACACTGGTTTAATGACATCGTTAGATCCAGTAGGTTTCTATAAGCGTAGAATGTGTAAACTACTTTAGCATTGTCAGATTGCTTTATATATTGTGAAAGAATATACTGTTGCTGATTAATTTCTCTTTGATCATTACGGTTGTGTTCAATAAACTAATGGAAAACGCTATTAAAATATTCACTGTACCAATAAAATTTAAATTCAACTCATTATAGAAACATCACGACGGCAGTCTATCTTAACAAAGCATTAAGTGTCTGTAAGGAGACTGTGCCTGTTTTAACACGAATTAGTAGGGTATTACCGATTTTTGACTACGAAAAGGTCTGTATTTACTTTATGTACTGTTTCATACTCAAGTATTATAAAAATGTGGCAGTTAATGGATAAAATTGTGTAATCGGAACAACAAAAAATATATCATCAGAAAGCAAAAGAGGCATTATAAATTTTGCAGTACCGTAAGGTTTTCGCTCTGACACTAAGGGGTACTGAAAGTAACAAGACGAATTTTGCTCGGGCGTTGTCTTCTATTCCCATATTGAGTTATATCTGCCTGCTAGTAGCTCTGCTACAAAATAATTAACAATCTCGTTTTCAGCGAGCCTCGAAAGGCGAACGAAAGCAGCGTATACTAGGTAAGCAAACACGCTGCCTCGGAGCTAGGGAAGAAGTGTGGCAGGTGTGTCTTACTTATTGGTCCAGTAGCTGCTATGACAGATAAATCGCAACATAAGAGACGAGAGTAGTTGTATTTCCCGTGAGGAACGACTTTCGTGGACTCAAAAGCATTAACTGATATCCTTATATCACATCTCAAGAGAAAATCACACACAATATTCAACTGAAATGACACGATAATAGCAAGTGAATCTATCAGAGTAATACTGTGCTATCAAGGAAGTAACTCGTAAGTCACAGAGTTGCCAAACATATTCTGCGTTGTTGCCGATTTTCCGTAATACTACCAAGAACGACACCAGCGTATGTGTTCTTGTGAGTGACCTCGCAAGTGACTACAGCTTCGTCTCAAAGTTGTGGGTGCCAATAAGTCTTATTCGCATTTCTGTAACTACGTTTAGGGACTAGAGTGTAATTACTTCTAATACATCGATGCACTGAGTGGAAACGAAACGTCATAAATCAAAAACTGCGACAATTATTTGTTTTTTACTGTCTTAATCGGACCGAAACCTTAAAAGAGTATTCACCATATGCGTTTCACAATTTTGGAGCTTCTCCAGTGGTTGAGTTGGCGACGTATCTCTGCTAAACATTGCTGTGACTGAGATCACTGTCATTGGCACACCTGCCAGAAGACAGGCATGACCTGGTTTCTTGTTGTCAGGGTTTCTGACGTATATTCTGCCGCTGCTCAAAAAGTGAAGACTTAAGGTGAATTCGAATATTCCATATGGAGAAAATGTGATGTTTTGATTCTTCCAGCTCTAACATTCAAAAATAGCTACAATAAGCGGCAGAAAACCGCCTGTAAACCAACAATTAATAATGCAGTCATAATTATTGAAATCTTACAAATACCATCTGTCATCTGATAATTATGAAAAACTATTTTTTTTCGTTTGCACAGCACCTCCGTATGAACTCAAGGGTTTCGCAGGATTCCTATCCTTAATTTCATTGTGGTCGTTTTCAATGAAAGTAGGGGAGGAGCAAAACCATCTGACTAGGAATATACTTTTCCAGCGGGATTTGAATCTTTGTAACAGATCCAGTGAGGTATCAAGAATGTGAGCATTCACTCATTGCTGTAGTACAGGCTAGGGCAGAAAGAAGCAACTATCCCACAAAGAAAATGATGAGAGACACTGTAATTAATGCACAAAGTAACCATCTCGCAAACGTTAAGTTTCGAATTCACTGTCACTTATTAAACGGGAATTGTTCAGAAAATTACAACTATATCTAGTAAAATGAGTATATTAATGCAGCTCCAGTCCGTCCCTCAGTGCTAGAGTTGCAATGCGACAGTGACAGTATTGCATTGGTATGCTCAATGAGCGACCTGATGATGATCAAGCAAATCTGGTAATAATCACTCCGTTGATTTTTGTTGTTCCGAATCAGAGCATGCAGTACTCCTACACAAGATTTCTGAACCTTGACTGTTGAATGCAAATGTCGCATGACGGCTAAATGGTAAACCAACAATTATAGCAGTAGTCGAGACTTGCTTAATGTGGAAAATCGTTCATGCCAGAATGATGTTTGTTGAAACAAGAATAAAGGATGTCTTTTTCTGGCGTATTTTTCCCAAAAGGACTCACCCCAACATAGATCAAATCTATCGAACTGCCTACTCTGCATTCACCCCTCTATTATACTAAACGTAAAATTGTGTTGCACATGTTACACGTTTTTCTGCTTGCGACCCAATTTTACAATGCTTTATCGTAGTTCATGATTTTCAAGTTTGCAAAATCCAATGCTTAACTCCAAGATGATAACTAGAACTTCAAATTCGAAAATGACAGTTGATACATAGACTGACAGCGTCACGCCGCGTTCACCCGGAGCGGCGCCGGATTTCAGGCGGCGGGTGGCGTCTGGCCGGTGGCCGGTAGCCGCTGCAGCGCGAGGAAACGCTCGAGCGTGAGCTGTTATGATCTCGACGCAGCCACGAGCTGTCCTGCGGAATTATTTCTGGAAGTACTTGTTATTTCTGCTGGGTAGAATGTGAATCGCATTATCTTCGGTGTTCAATCACTTTCATAACTTTAGACGAAGGCCAAAATATGGAGAAAAAGAAGAAAGGAGATACGGTTCGATGCGACCACGCGACTGTAAGTTTAAAATGCCACAATATCTCGGAAGTTGACAACACTTCCTCCTGACAGTACCGCATCTTACAGTGTTGTCAGATTGTGCAGATGGCCGAACTTAGCGTTGTCTTCGGCGATCGGTTTTTTTGGCCATCTTAAGTGAACGACTCGGATTTAGTCGCTAGGGGGCCAGCCGGCAGTCAGTTTTTCTTCTAAGACTGAACATAGCTGGGAACTTTAAGACTACACTTACGTCTAAGATACATAAAAACATATATTGGACAGATGGTAAAAAAGAAATTGTAATACTTTCGGTAATGTTCAACTTGTACGAACAATCCAGGAAGTTCATTGTACGAGAGTCACTCCAAAAGACTATTTTTTTTAATCCATCTGTTATTCTACATGTTTGAAAGTTTTACAGTATGTAGATACATCCCTTAGGAACAATACATTCATTTCTCCACATAATTTTCATCCCTCTCAACTGCTTACGCCATCTTGGAACCAGCGCTTGTATACCCGCACGGTAAAATTCTGGACCGACCTGTTGGAGCCACTGTTTGGCAGCGTGCGCGAGGGAGTCATCATCTTCAAACCTTGTTCCGCGAAGAGAGTCTTTCAGTTTCCCAAAGAGATGATAGTCACATGGAGCCAGGTCAGGACTGTAAGGCGGGTGTTTCAGTGTTGTCCATCCGAGTTTTGTGATCGTTTCAATGGGTTTTCGACTGACATGTGGCCGTGCATTGTTGTTCAACAGCAAAACATCCTGCTTTTGCCGATGTGGTCGAACAAGACTCAGTCGAGCTTGAAGTTTCTTCAGTGTCGTCACTTATGCATCAGAATTTATAGTGGTTCCACTTGGCATGATGTCCACAAGCAAGAGTCCTCCGGAACCGAAAAACACCGTAGCCATAACTTTTCCAGCAGAAGGTGTGGCTTTGAATTTTTTTTAATCACCTGTCACAGTTCTTCCAAGAAATTCGTCTCCTTCATTCTCGTACTGTTCCAAAAGTTCGATGCATACCGTTTTCCTTGTTTCTTTATGAGCCACTGTCAACATCCTGGGAACCCACCTGGCACAAACATTTTTTAACGCCAACACTCTCAGTATTCTGCAAATACTTCCTTCCCCTATCAGAACGTAGCGTGACAATTCGTTCACTGTGATGCGTTTGTCAGCAGTCACCAATTCGTTAACTCTCTGCACATTGTCTGGAGTGTGTGCAGTTCGAGGCGTGCCGCTGTGAGGACAATTCTCAATATTGCCATGCCAGCTTTCATCACGTAACCTGCTTGCCCACCGACTAACTGTACCGCGATTGACAGCGGCACTCCATACACCTTTTTTTAACATCTTGTGGATGTTTCCCACTGTCTCGTTTTCACAGCACAGGAATTCTATGACAGCACGACAAGTGTAGCAGCCATTTTGAAGACATGCTGTGACGGCGCCACTCACGGTAACAGCTTGAACTAAGTTTGAAAACAAGCGGGAAGGATGTATCTACACACTGTAAAACTTTCACACATGCAGCATGAAAACTGTATTTTTACAAAAATAGTGTCCGGTACATTTCTTTTAGAGTGACACTCGTAACTTTGCCGTTGTCAACATCATAACATATTTTGTAGGCCATTGTATGAAACTGTGCATGATGGTCCGAACCTAACCATCACAAAGAAATGAGTGCTATCGCAATAAAACTTAAGTAATTTCTAAAGGTCGACGAACTTCGGCCCACGTCGATGGCCGGCGAAATACACTTATGTCAGCGTCACTGTGGCCGCAGCGTTAGTGGGCTAGTTTCATCACTGCCGTGCCATACCGGGGAGTGCAATCAGCACGACTGCAGTGAAAATGTGCGCTAAGACCCGCCCATTCACAAGCTGACGTATAAGCCAACCCACCGTGACGAGTTGGTCTGCCTTTGTGGGGAACGATTTTGTAGCGGTCGGGTTCAGGATCCTGGTGCGTCGTCTGCACCTGCGCACCGCTGCCTCCTGGGCCCGACCTCTAGCTGCCAACCCGCACTCCGTCCTTTCCCTTATATTTTAGTATGGTGAAAACTGCCACGCGACTGGGCACAGATAGGGTCTCCTACGCAGTTGCAGTGCGCTCACTCATAGTAAGACGGGTCGTCGTCCTGTGAAAGGGCAGTTTTATGAATGCAAATTACACTACTGGCCATTAAAATTGCTACAGCAAAAAGAAATGCAGATGATAACGGGTATTCATTGGACAGATATATTATACTAGAACTGACGTATGATTACGTTTTCAGGCAATTTGGGTGCATAGAGCCTGAGGAATCAGTACCTGGAACAAACACCTCTCGTCGTAATAACGTCCTTGATACGCCTGGGCATTGACTCAAACAGAGATTGGATGGCGTGTACACGTACAGCTGCACATGCAGCTTCAACACGATACCACAGTTCATCAAGAGTAGTGACTGGAGTATTGTGATGAGGCAGTTGCTCGGCCACAATTGACCAGACGTTTTCAATTGGTGAGAGATCTGGAGAATGTGCTCAGCAGGGCAGCAGTCGAATATTTCTTGTATCCAGAAAGGCCCTTACAGGACCTGCAACATGCGGTCGTGCATTATCCTGCGGAAATGTAGGGTTTCGCAGGGGTCGAATTAAGGTTAGAGCCCCGGGTCGTAACACATCTGAAAAGTAACGTCCACTGTTCAGAGTGCCGTCAATGCGAAGAAGAGGTGACAGAGACGTGTAACCAATGGCACCCCATACCATCACGCCGGGTGATACGCCAGTATGGCGACAACGAATACACGCTTCCTGTGTGCGTTCACCGCAATATCGCCAAACATGGATGCGACCATAATGATGCTGTAAACAGAACCTGGATTCATCCGAAAAAATGACGTTTTGCCATTCGTGCACCCAGGTTCGTCGTTGATTACACCATCGCAGACGCTCTGTGATGCAGCGGCAAGGGTAACCGCAGCCACGGTCTCCGAGCTGATAGTCCATGCTGCTGCAAACGTCGTCGAACTGTTCGTGCAGATGGTTGTTGTCTTGCAAACGTCTCCATCTGTTGAGTCAGGGTTCGAGTCGTGGCTACACGATCCGTTTCAGTCATGCGGATAAGATGCCTGTCATGTCGACTGCTAATGGTACGAGGCCGTTGGGATCCAGCACGGCGTTCCGTATTACCCTGCTGAACCCACCGATTCCATATTCTGCTAACAGTCATTGGATCTCGACAAACGCGAGCAGCAATGTCGCGATACGATAAACCGCAATCGCGATGGGCTACAATCCGTCTTTATCAAAGTCGGAAACGTGATGATACGCATTTCTCCTCCTTACACGAGGCATCACAACAACGTTTCACCAGGCAACTCAGGTCAACTGCTATTTGTGTACGAGAAATCGGTTGGAAACTTCCCTCATGTCAGCACGTTGTAGGTGTCGCCACCGGCGCCATCCTTGTGTGAATGCTCTGAAAAGCTAATCATTTGCATATCACAGCATCTTCTTCCTGTCGGTTAAATTTCGCGTCTGTAGCACGTTATCTTCGTGGAGTAGCAATTTTAATGACCAGTAGCGTAAATGTACGAGCGACTGGAACTAAAATCATGCTGCAAAAAAAGTTTATTGCGCGTGCGGAAGAGGGTACAGGCGCGGACGTTCAGACGAGGCGCGACTTGGCCGAGGGGACGGGCCTGCGCTCTGGCGGCAGCTCCCGGATGTCGACGGAGCGCCGCAGCGAGGGCATTGCGGGCCCGACGCGGCTGGCGCGTGCGGCGCGGCTGCGGCGAGGCCGCCGCTGTGCGTCCGCCGCCCGGCCGCCAGCGTCGGGCAGCGCCTCCCGCAGGGCCCGCAGCAGGCTACCGCGCTCCTGCAGCGCCGCCACGGCGGCCGCCGTCGCCCAGCGCTCCGGGGCGGTGGGGGCGGGCGCGGGCGGCAGCTCCACGTCGCACGCGGCCGCGCTCGCCGCCGCCAGCAGCGCCCGCTCCGACCGGCTCAGCGAGTGCCACGAGCCCAGCGGGGACTCGGCCATGCTGCAGGGAGACGAGACACGCACACACACATCCAACCTGCCGATACCGCCCGTCTACGTCGACCCGTGACGTCTACAACTCTGCAATCCGATACGCTTAAAATTCGCCATATACAAAAGTAAGATGTAAAAATTACTGAATACCAGATCCGCCTATTTCGCAAACCAAAGTTTTTTTATACTTGGGCCAATGACATTAATGTGAGCACCGACGTCGATGTGCAATAACCGGTCACAGACGACAGGTGGCATTGTAAGGTATGTACAGTGTCTCTGGGAGAGTTTTTATTTTTTTATTTTCAGTGTTTTATGAAACATACATAACCCACTGTCTGACACTTTTGGGTGGGTGTATTAAGACTAACTAACTCTGCTATTAGTTCTAGAGAAGTGGTTTATTAATGCATGCACACTACCTATTTAATAAGCAACATTGTGCTATATGTGAATGATCGGCCTTTTACCCTTTCTGGAATCCTTCCAGAGAGTTGCTAGTCCCTAGCCACGTGGAGGCGAGCCGCTACTACCAGAAGAAACCACTCCATTTATACTACTCTTTTATTCCCCCCACCACCATACTGAGCTAACTACAACTACTAGCTACGACAGGTCAAAGACTTAAACAAACATAGTATTTACATATTTACAATTGCGCATTAGATCTGAAGCGCTTTTACCCCCTCCCAAGGTAGGCTCGCTGGGCTTCCCTTGAGATTTTATTTACAAATTTTGCGAAATTTGTGAACAATTCACCATTTGTCAATATTTCATTCACATTCCTTGTTTGCAGAAGCTGTCTCTCAACTGAGACAGCCTGTTCGTATATTGGGCACTCAAACACTGTGTGTTCTGGCGATCCTTCGTGGGCACCACAGTCACACTCCGGTGTTGGCCTATTCCCTATTTTATGCAGGTACCAGGGATAGGGACCGTGACCTGTAAGGAAGTGAACTAGGTCCTGTGAGGGCTTTATTATCTCGTTCTTTCATCTTCCCCTTACTGTGGATAGAAACCCGTGGACTCTACGGCCTGTACTGGACCCATCCTATTCGTCCTGCCAAATGTCAAGCATTTTTCCTCGGATGGCTTTAACGCTTATCAGAGGACTGCCCATTATATTTTGCACCTTGTCGATGTTCTGTTTGTGCAGCCAGTAGAAAGCTGCGTGCTGCCTTATTATCAGGTGTTGTGGACATAGACTCATGATTACCAACAGCGCGTCTGTGGGACTTGTGTTGAATGCTCCAATGCATCTCAACAAAACGTTCCTCTGTATTCGCCTGACAGCAGCGGCCGGCCGTGTCTCTGGGAGAGGCAAAACACAGTTAACTCGTTATCACAAAGCGGTAGTGGACTGATCTATCTGACATCCAAATGGACACGAACATAAGGCTTTCGGCCAAGGATGCAAGCATTTCCGAATGGCTAAGTTTCGAGTGCTACTGAGGTTAAAGTATGTCGTGCATGACAAAATGGCGCTATCCAAAACCGTCGCCGAGAGGACTGTGGTGCACCACGGGCCATGGATGACTTGGGTAAATGACGGCTGCGTATATCTGTACGGGCGAATAGACGTGCAACTGTTGAGGAACTGATCGGCACAGATGAACGAAAGTTGTACCAACACTGTCTGCTCAACCACTATTCAGCTAATGTTGCTGCATATGGGCCTCCACAGCAAGAACCTGGCACATGCGCCAGTGCTTACTGCTGCTGTTCATTCGCGACAACGACTGGATCTCCACGCAATACCGCAAACGGACGTCCAGTGAGGGCGACAGGTGGCCTTTTCAAATGAATACACTATTGGCCATAAAAATTGCTACACCACGAAGATCCTGTGATATGCAAATGATTAGCTTTTCAGAGCATTCACACAAGGTTGGCGCCGGTGGCGACACCTACAACGTGCTGACACGAGGAAAGTTTCCAACCGATTTCTCATTCACAAACAGCAGTTGACCGGCGTTGCCCGTTGAAACGTTGTTGTGATGCCTCGTGTAATGAGGAGAAATGCGTACCATCATGTTACCGACTTTGATAAAGGTTGGATTGTAGCCTATCGCGATTACGGTTTGTCGTAACGCGACATTGCTGCTCGCGTTTGTCGAGATCCAATGACTGTTAGCAGAATATGGAATCGGTGGGTTCAGCAGGGTAATACGGAACGCCGTGCTGGATCCCAACGGCCTCGTACCATTAGCAGTCGACATGACAGGCATCTTATCCGCATGACTGAAACGGATCGTGTAGCCACGACTCGAACCCTGACTCAACAGATGGAGACGTTTGCAAGACAACAACCATCTGCACGAACAGTTCGACGACGTTTGCAGCAGCATGGACTATCAGCTCGGAGACCGTGGCTGCGGTTACCCTTGCCGCTGCATCACAGAGCGTCTGCGATGGTGTAATCAACGACGAACCTGGGTGCACGAATGGCAAAACGTCATTTTTTCGGATGAATCCAGGTTCTGTTTACAGCATCATTATGGTCGCATCCATGTTTGGCGATATTGCGGTGAACGCACACAGGAAGCGTGTATTCGTTGTCGCCATACTGGCGTATCACCCGGCGTGATGGTATGGGGTGCCATTGGTTACACGTCTCTGTCACCTCTTCTTCGCATTGACGGCACTCTGAACAGTGGACGTTACTTTTCAGATGTGTTACGACCCGGGGCTCTAACCTTAATTCGACCCCTGCGAAACCCTACATTTCCGCAGGATAATGCACGACCGCATGTTGCAGGTCCTGTAAGGGCCTTTCTGGATACAAGAAATATTCGACTGCTGCCCTGCTGAGCACATTCTCCAGATCTCTCACCAATTGAAAACGTCTGGTCAATTGTGGCCGAGCAACTGCCTCATCACAATACTCCAGTCACTACTCTTGATGAACTGTGGTATCGTGTTGAAGCTGCATGTGCAGCTGTACGTGTACACGCCATCCAATCTCTGTTTGAGTCAATGCCCAGGCGTATCAAGGCTGTTATTCCGGCCAAAGGTGGTTGTTCTGGGCACTGATTTCTCAGGATCTATGCACCCAAATTGCGTGAAAATGTAATCACATGTTAGTTCTAGTATAATATATTTGTGCAATGAATACCCGTTATCATCTGCACTTCTTCTTGGTGTAGCATTCTTAATGGCCAGTAGTGTAGCAGTGTAGGCCGATGCTGATTCTGCCTCGGGACGAGAAGTAAACGTACAGTCATCTGGAGTGCGTTGTGTAGCAGTCTGCGTACTGCTGAGCGACCAAGGCAGTGCCGAATTACAGGCAACGAGTCTGCCTGCCTTCTACTCCTCACTGCTGTGTACGGACGACGCCAACTGGGCTAACGTTACGTCTGTCTCATTCTGGTAAGGCTGGATGAGAAAGTGACTATATCGCGTAATCGTGGTACTCTGCTGAGGTTTCAAGGTATACCAGCCGGGCCAGTAATAGCCGAAGTGAAGTTATTGTCTGTTTCACGTGGTTCATGGTGCGTTCTATGATGCTCGAGGCTATTTGGTCTGTTTTCCTATATTGCTGTGTCCTGCTACAACACTGTGATGTGCACATCAAATATTCTTCATTTGTGTGTGAGTGACGTTATTTGGGAGTCCTTGTCGTTGGTTAGCTTGTGATGTTGTTCGCCAGAACTTGTGGTTGATCGGTGCATGGACGACGTTTTAAGCTGTCGTTGTGCTTTGTTACCGCATTTTTCTTGTAGTTCTCTTCTGCTTCGAATTTGTGCCCTGCATTGCTCAGCTATAGCGTTACTTCGTAGCACAAGCTGATGTTTTATTAACCTATACGCTGAGGTGACAAAATCCATGATATAGGGATGTAGACGTATACAGATCGATGTAGTATCCCGCACAGGATGTGTAAAAGGGCAGTACATTGACGTTTTAATTTTTACTCAGGCGATTCCAGTGAAAACATTTCCGACGTCATTATGGTCACACGACGGGAATTAACGGACTTTGACCGCGGTATGGTAATAGATGCTAGACGCATGATACATTCCATATCGGAAAGCGTCATGGAATTCAATATTCCGAGATCCACAGTGTCAAGAGTGTGACGAGGATAACAGATTTCAGGCATTACCTCTCACCAAGGACAACACAGTGGCCACCGGCCTCCACTTAACGACCGAAAGCAGCGGCGATCGCGTAGAGCTGCCAGTGCTAACAGAAAAGCAGCGCTGTGGGACGACAAACGTCTCCGTTGGGACTGTGCGTCGAAATTTGGCGTTAATTGGTAATGGTGGCAGACGATCGACGCAAGTGACTTTGCTAACAGCATGACATCGCCTGCAGCGCCTTTCCTGTGCTCGTGACCATATCGGTTAAGCCATAGACTACTGGAAAACCGTGGCTTGGTCAGATGAGTTCCGATTTCACTTGGTAAAGGAGCTGATGGAAGGAAGGGTAAGAGTGTGTCGCAGACCCCACAAAGACATGGACGCAAGCTGTCAACAAGGCACCGGGCAAAGTTGTGGTTGCTCTATAATGGTGTGGCTTGTGTTTACATAGAATGAACTGGGTCCTCTAGCCGAACTGAAACGATCATTCACTGTAAATTGTTATTTTCGGCTACTTGTAGACCAATTGTACTCATCTGCGGTGGAATATTTGTAAATGACAACCCGCCATATTACTGGGCCACAATTGCTCGCGTTTGGTTTGGTGAACATTTTCTACAATTCCAGCCGATGATTTGCCTACCCAGATCTCCCGACATGAAAGCCACAGAACATTTATGGGACATTACCGAGAGGTCAGTTCGTGGATAATACCCTGCACCGGCAACACTTTCGCAATTATGGACAGCTATAGAGGCAGAATGCCTCATTGTTTTTGCAGGAGGCTTCCAACGACTTGTTGAGTCAATGCCGTGTCGAGTTGCTGCATGACACTGGGAAAAGAGAGCTCCGACACAATATGAGGAGGTACCCCATGACTTTTGTCAACTCAGTGTACATGTTAGTGTATTTGTCTCTAGCATAAGTTTTTTGGATGCTAAGGTTCTTCCCCGTTTGCCCCCTGATTAAAATTAGTGCTAAGGGTCGATTTTCTTGTTTGTTACATATGTTGTAGATGTGTTTCTTGTAACTGATGTAAGGAAATGTGATGTTTGACTTAAAGTATTTCATGAAGGTTGCCACCATTTGTTGGCCTTTAAACGTTTCCTGCACTAGTAGCCCCTACATCGTATGCTGGATGATGCAATATGTCTAAAAGCTGTTGATGCAAGATTGCGACTGAGTTACGGTTTAGTGCATTACTTCCACTAAGGCTATGTGAAAGGTATCATACACATGAAGCCAACTGATATATGTTTGTATGTAAGTTTTGTAGTTGTGTGTAAGAGGATAGTTTTAAAGGAAAACCTAAATCAGGATGGCCGGACGCGGGTTGGTCCGTCGTCCTCTCAAATGCGAATCCAGTGTGCTAACCACTGCGTTACCCCGCTAACGCAATGTTACTGTGAGCTCGGTAGGCGAATTAATAACTTAGTCTCTAACGTAATTTTGTGAAAATGTGTAATTTTTGCAATGGCTCGCTATTTAAGACATTAAAGGAACTGTACAGAAAACACGAAAGAAGTAGGTAGGCAGACACACACACACACACACACACACACACACACACACACACACACACACCAAACGCACGCGAGCGAGGGCAGAAAACTTCAAATTTGGTACCAAACTCGTATGAGAGAAACTGAATATTATCTTGGACTGAAACCACAACAGTGACATTTTGCATTTTGTAGGGTGAAAAAGCGTATTTAATAAGTCAAGCTCCGGAAAATATCTATGGCACTTACATTTCAATTTCAACAACAGATGAGAACGAATATTTCGAAATCAACAGTAAGTAATCGCAAAACATTTTCGCACAACAATGTGTTTTGCTAACTCAACAACCAAACTTATTTAACTGCACATTTAACTGCACATTTAACATTTAACTGCACGTACAAACTATCGCTTTCCAATAAAATTAGGCCCCATTCCGTTATAATAATTATTATTTTCAAAACGTTTACATTTAATGGAACAAAATAAAGAATATATAAAAGAAACAATATTATGAGTAACAAGCGGACCTGGTATCCAGTAATCTTGACGGCAAACTTTCATAACTGGTAATATCACACTTGTTAAAATAATCTGTCCTATTACGCCGTAGCGGAATGTATTTTTTGGAGAAATACAGCGCTACGTCGCCACCTGGAGAGGACATCTTCAGAGAAGCTTCGTGTGGACTATTCTTCTGTATGGCTGTGAAAGCTCGAAACAGAACGAGACAGAAAGAGACCAAACTGAATCACTTGTAAGGTCGGTTTGGAGGAGAATAGAGTAAAATAAAATGGGTGGATAAAGTGAAGAATAAAGAAATGGTAGAAAGGTTAGAGGGACAAAGAACTCTACTAGGAGTGATTTACAAAAAAGGAAAGCAAACTGACTAGAACAAAAGTTATTCTGACGGTAGTGGAAGCACAGAAAAAAGTCAGAAGGAAAAGAATGAAAAATGCTGGATGAAATGAAAAGAAGACGAAACCAGACTTTGAGGCAGTCGGCCTGCAAGTGAATCGGATAATGTCAGGAACCGGGCAACAGGCAAAACATCTTAAGATGTTAATGATTATCCTCAACGAGGGTAGTATATTCTCTGGATCTCCGAGTCACAATTTGACTTCCTACTAACTGTAGTACAAAGTTTCTCCGAGCTCACGCTCAGAGGTGTGAGGTCACATGTTTTCAAAACTCACATGCAATTGGCCATCTTCGGTTGCCGTCGTTCGCTATCACTATAGTTTTATCTTAGGTCGGCTGTGGACTCTCACAAGCCCCTGGAAAAAGCGCAAATCTACAGAATATTGTGTAGATCGTGCACAAAACAACTTGACTCGCACCTGGGGAGACGGCATGGTAGGGGAGGAACAATGCTAGTTGCGAGAATTCCGTCGCATGTGGCCTCGGCGCTGTCGGGTGGTTCACTTCAACAACTAAATTCTACAAACTAGTGTAACTTCTGAGGTGCACTTAGTGAATATGGAAACTGTTGTATTAACAGGTTATGCCAGTACGACCAATAATTGCACAGGTCAGTAGGATCTGGCAAGAGTACCAAATAAGAAAATCAGTGAACTGATATGACATGCACGGGCCAATAGGAGACAGCAAAGTATGGAGGCCGCCCCCTTGGAACTAAGGGGTGAACTCGATCACCGCAAATAACTGGAATGTGCTTCTGCGTAGGGGTCACGTTATTTCTCGGAAGCTGTAGTTGTGGAGATGTGTATGGGGATATCGCAAAATGAAAAGTAGATCAGATATTGAGGGATATTCTTTTCTGACAGGAGACCATCAGATTAAGGTTGATAAGACTGAGGCCGTGGTTGTCACAAGCAATTAGTACGATGGTCTTTATTGGGAGGCTAGAAAACGTGTTAAGCACTCCATTAATTTAAAAACTGGGAGGAGATTCTGAAACTGAATGGTATCTGAATTCTAGTGTTGAAGAGGTCTTTCGTTGTATAGAGATAGCAATAGCGGACGACAGCAAATGGCAACGGCCGACTGAGCACGAGTTTTAAGAACATTTGACGTCACCGGTCTGCGCAGAACACGGAAACAAACTGTTTACTCCAGTCAGTACCGAATTAGGTTTTGAATCGAACCCTCATAGAAGCTACCGTCGCACCTGAAGATGTATTCCGCAGATGTGGATGAAATGTTGGGGCCACCATGAAATTCATGTCCCGGAATATCTGAAACTAAGTGTGAAGGTTTCTATGGCCAGTGTCCGTTTGAATGAAAATACTTCTGAGCATTAGGCCACAAAGGTTTCAAACTGAAATCTCTTCACAACCGACGTTTCGAGAGTGTTCACAGCGGTTCTCTTCAAAGCGACTAAACTGCTACTTTCTAGAGAAGGTCTTCCGATATACAGCGTCTTCTTTTGGTCATCACTTGACTGTCGACGTC
This sequence comes from Schistocerca piceifrons, assembly GCF_021461385.2. Classification (NCBI taxonomy): domain Eukaryota; kingdom Metazoa; phylum Arthropoda; class Insecta; order Orthoptera; family Acrididae; genus Schistocerca; species Schistocerca piceifrons. The sequence goes on from NC_060143.1 coordinate 308,402,575, forward strand.
ACTTTCATGAGCGCCATAGAACAGAAATTTAAGATGCACGTGGAGGTATGGTTATTCAAAAACTGCTGGTTGTGCTGCTTTAGGCTGCTCTCGGCGCTACAGTCTGGAACCGAGCGACCGCTACGGACGCAGGTTCGAATCCTGCCTCGGGCATGGATGTGTGTGATGTCCTTAGGTTAGTTAGGTTTAAGTAGTTCTAAGTTCTGGGGGACTAATGACCTCAGGAGTTAAGTCGCATAGTGCTCAGAGCCATTTGAACTATTTGCTGCTTTACCAGGTAAATTCAGGCAACAGCAAATCTGCAGCTTATACCCAGCGGTGGCGTTTTCCTGCAGCTAGACGTCATGCCGCTGGTGTAAGTCGGCGTATCTAGGTCTTGAGGAGCTGCAGGCTGGCCAACAAACGCGGTTCGTTGTGCTGGGAACCGCAGCAGCCATGCCGTCGGCACCTAGTAACCATCCTATCTGTTCATGCTTTTGGCTGCTTAGTTATTTAAAGAGTCTCTACTATTTTTCGCCATTGCATCCATAGCTACAGGGAAAGTACACGGGTTTCTTGGAAACTGACCGTTCGCTCGATGTTCTGACGGGGTTCGGTTATATCTGTTTAGCTCGGATGCCACTGTCGCACTCAGCTCTCATGCTCCGATACGCTTGTGTAAATCAGTGTTCCTTTTATGGCGACATAGATGTCACCACAATCGCATTGGGCTCTAAACTTCCGTAGCTTGGAGAGCATCTACGGGACCCTCCGTGGGCCTCAACGGACTTCTGATCTTGCACTCCTGGCTGAAGTGCAGGTCATGCTCAACCTATTCCTCAGCGGTGCAGCAAGTTTCCTATGCTGTTGCTGACACCTTTCACATATGATAAGTGAGCAACAGAGTGTTTTTCTTTCCCATTACACGCTTTGTCTTCGCCGTACCTCATTGATTATCATTCCAACGGAATGTTTTGTGGAGTTCGTTTAATTCATGTTAGAAGTACATCGTCGCTCATCCGTAGAGGCCATGGTGTAATATTACATAACACAGCATTATTTTATGCTGGATGATGATCCCACTCCATTCACGTGAGTCCCATTTCGTTCATGTGAGTCAATTTTCTATACACATTACGTCCAAGTGTTCAGCTAGTTGTTTTATATGCTTCCAGATCGACCAAAGGAACCCCTTCATGGCGGAGGTTCGAGTCCTCCCTCGGGCATGGGTGTGTGTGTGTTTGTCCTTAGGATAATTTAGGTCAAGTAGTGTGTAAGCTTAGCGACTGACGACCTTGGCAGTTAAGTCTCATAAGATTTCACACACATTTGAACATTTTTTTGAACCCCCTCACTTTTTTCTCTATTTGCAGCGTCAATTCCATGTTTTTATGTGTGCTGTTGAGGTGTTGGCGTATCTTGAGTGGTTCTGCCTCCTTGTCTGGCCTTACGACAAACGCTTCGTTTGCGTTCCTCAACAAACAGTGTGGGCCCAGCGGGACTGAAGACGGCCGGAGTGGCCGAGCAGTTCTAGGCGCTTCAGTCTGGAACCGCGTGACCGCTACTGTCGCAGGTTCGAATCCTGCCTCGGGCATGGATGTGTGTGATGTCGTAAGGTTAGTTAGGTTTAAGTAGTTCTAAGTTCTAGGGGACTGATGACCTCAGAAGTTAAGTCCCACAGTGCTCAGAGCCATTTTTGAACCAGCGGGACTAAAGTTCGAAGGCTTACGTAAACACATCAGCTGCTACGGGATGCTCGTGTCGAAACGTCGGTTTTGACAGAGATTTGAACTTCGAAATGACCCAGTCTAATTAACAAGGAACTTTAATCACAATAGTATAATCAGTAATATAATTATTCTCATGATATCGCTTTGGTTCTCTTCGACAACTCACAGCCAAATTTCATCCACATTGGACTGTTTATAACATAAAACACAATTCAAACAAAAACTGCATGGGTCACATTTAATTTTTTCCATGGCGCGTTTGGAGATCTGACACCTTGACCATTAGGTAGCTCAGTGGTTAAATAAGAATTTATTTGTTGCTATGTGTCATTTGTATCATAATACGGCACTGAAGTTATACATTACAAACAGTAATACTGACAAGGCATGCAGGAGAACATCTGCGAAATTTCGAATATAGGGAAGAGGCGCTGTCGGAAGTACGGCTGGGACGGTGAGGAGTTAGTCGAGCATGCATGGCTTCGTCAGTAAGTGCAATGCCCACACACATCAAGGTTCCGATGTCGAGTCCAGGTCCGACACACAGTTTTAACTCGACAAGATGTTTGAAACGACCTGTTCAGCTTTAGAAAGTTTCAAATTTCCCTGACGGATTTATTTTCTCACGTGACACCCGATGACTAGCCCACGTTCGGAGTGACTGACCTCTTCTGACCGATCCATTGTGATAATACTGTGTCCCTACTGACAATACGATACTCTCCGCCTCTTTTTATACGGCGGGTCCAATTCTCGTGTCCTCTAGTGGTCAATTCCACTTTATATATGGATGTACGGATGCTTTCCACCACATGGAGTACACTAGCAATCCAAGCCATAAACAAAATGCATTTAGGTGTCTACAAGTCTGATATTCAGTGATTTAAATACGTATCCGGAGGTGTGTGGTAATTAACATCAAAAGTTAACGTTAGTAACAGTACACGACAGTAGAAGCAATAACGTCGTTGTGCAAGTATGGATCCGCAAATGCACCGTTTTCGCAATAATATCGGTTGTCTGGTTGTAAATCGCCACTGACTACAGCTGAAACATTGTCCTAGTTAGTTCTTTAAACCTCTCGTTTAATTTAGTTGATAGCACACCCATGGCGTACCTTAATAAGAAATACAATATACTTCAGTAAGTTACTTCATATAATTTACTAAACACTCATACAAGGTAAAGATGGGTATTTACTGGTCGCCCCCTCATTTTATTCAATACTGCCTCTTCTATAGAGGGTCACGAATTCCTCTAGTATCCCCTTATTACCCCGTAAAATTGGACAAGTCCTAGAAATTCGGTATTGTAGTTGTTCAACCGAGAGTGCTGTTAACTTCTCTTACGAGGTGACTCCAGACAGGAAAAAACCTGGGATTAAGATCAGATGATCTTGGAGGCCAAATTACAGGCTGCATTCAATCTGTCCATCTTGAGGCGTCTTACATCAATAGCAAAATGTGATAGTGCCCCGTCATACATACACCGCGTTGCCCAACCATAGCTCGTGGCTAAAATTCCAGCCGAATTAGACGGGATTTAATCAAAGCTTTGTAGTTCAAATAATTTTCTTGTATTGCTTCTATCATACGTGTCTCTTGGCTATTAATCACGTCACATTCTGTACGTACACCTTTGTATCAATATCACACATCAACAGAAAACGAAACACTCTGGAGACCAGTAAACAGTTTTTCATGCTGCTGAGCAGCAGTTATACAAAATTTTCAAATGAACACACCGTCATTTGACTGATTTGTTGTTTATTTCATTACGATCCAAGTTTCCGCCTACTATGAGATTTTCAAGTAATTACTTTAACCTTAATATTATTAGTTATTAAACACATAAATTATTAAATAATTAAATAAACAACAATACAGTCTAATGGTGGCGCGTTCATTTAAAAATTATTGTATGGCTGTTACTCAGCAACATCAAAAGCTGTTTAATGACTTGCCTAATGTTAATGTGTTTAAATACACCGGGCAACAATGAAAATGTTTCGGGCTTAAAAATAGTAAATTTATATGTATTTCCATCTGCTGAATTCAAAAATCACCATAAAAATGACAGATTAGCTCTTGTTTTGAAGATAAAGCGACATTTCACTTTTTAGTGTGAAGATCTTAAATTTGGGGGATTTTTTTTGTTTTGTTTTTTTGAATTGGCACACCTGTCAAAGAACAAAACACAAATGCTCTTCAGCTGTTTGTTAGTCATAAACATAGATACTGTTGCTGTGACTGTGAATTACATGTAGTTTCTACCCAAATTAATGCAAAATATCTGTTTCGCGAGTGCTTTTTTTAGTGTAAAATTTGTAAAACTGCCACGAAAATGTGTAAATATGGTGAATAACTTTTGTTATATTAGTGGTGAAACGCAATCTGACGCCTCTTGTAAAGACTGCCTATCAGTATTATTTCGGTATGAAAGTAGGGGACCAGGATAAGTCTTGGGCTCCACATCTATGTTGCAACGCATGTTCAGTTACACTGCGAGAATGGCTGAAAAAGAAGAAACGATCTCTGGCTTTCGTTGTGCCTATGATTTGGAAGGAGCCTACAAACCATACAGATGACTGCTATTTCTGCCTGATTCCACCTATAAAGGCAGGATTGTGTATGAAGAAAAGAAGAACAGTTCAGTTCCCGAATTTTCCATCTGCTATTCGACCCATTCCACATTCGGATAGTTTACCAGTTCCTATTCCACCCGAAAATTGTGTGTTTGAAGTAGAAAATGAGGACAGTGTGGAACATGAAGAACCAAAATAGCCTTCCACATCCTATGACCCTGAATTTGTGGGAAAAGATGATAAACCGCACCGACTGAGTCAAGCGGAATTGAGTGATCTCATTAGAGACCTTGGCCTGTCAAAGGAGAATGCAGAAATTCTTGGGTCTCGTTACAGCAATGGAATCTTCTCCAAAGTGATGTGAGAATCTCACAGTACAGAAAACGTCACATGGAACTGCTTCCCCTTTTTGAGAAAAAAATATTCTTGTTGTTTGCTGCGACATTAATGGCTTGATGAAATCTTTTGAATTTGAACCATGATCCAACTGAATGGAGGCTATTCATAGACTCCTCCAAGCTTAGTTTGAAAGCTGTGTTACTTCACATCTATTCCAATTGGTCATGCTGTTCACATGAAGGAGACACATATGCAAATAAGACAGCTCTCTTGGACTCAATTATATATCATGAACACAAATGGAAAATCTGTGGTGCTCTAAAGTCATTGCCATACGCTTAGGAATGCAACTGGGTTACACAAAGCATTGCTGCTTCTCACGTACGTGGGACAGTAGAAATAGGAAATTGCGTTATATTAAAGAAAACTGGCCTGCAAGAAATCTTCACCCTAGCGAGAAAAATGTCGTTGGCAAGCCTCTTGTGGACCCAAAAGACGCACCCCTGCATATCAAGCTGGGTTTGATGAAAAACTTTGTCAAAGCTATGAACCGAGAAGGACGGGCCTTTTAAGTACATAAGAGAGAAATTTTCGAAATTAAGTAATGCAAAAGTTAAGGAAGGCATTTTTGTCAGACCACCAATAAGAGAACTTGTAAAGGATCCTGCATTTGACCAAGTTTTGGAGGGGAAAGAAAAGGAAGCTTGGGAAGCCTTCAAGGGTGTTGTTGTGCATGGATTTTTAGGCAACAAAAGAGATGTCAACTACAAGCATTTGCTGACAGTGCTCCTGCAAAGATACCGTAACCTTGGATGCAACATGTCCCTTAAGATCCATTTTCTCCACTCCCACCTAGATTTTTTCCTTTCTAGTTGTGGAGCTGTTAGTGATAAACACGGTGAGACATTCCATCAGGACATTTCTGTTATGGAACAAAGATATCAGGGCCGTTGGAATGAAGTAACGCTTGCGGATTAGAGTTGGTCTTTGTGTAGGGATTCTGCGTAACTCCATCACAAGAGGCAAGCTAAAAGACGACGAAGTCAATAGCCCCCCACATCATTCTCTTCAGACACGACCATCTGCGAAGTATTTTTCCAGCAATTTAGAACTCTTACCATGTAATTACCAGTAAAAAAAATCAAATGCACTTTCATTGTTGTTAGCATGTGTGTAATTCTCTCAATCCGTTAATATGTAACACTTCCACCTTGTGTATATAATAGAAACTAGAGGTAATAAAAATTTTTCATTGTCATATTTATTTTTCTCAACCCAAAATTAGTAGGAATTGCCTCACGAAGTGCTCGAAACATTCAAAAATTATGTTTTTGTTGCCCAGTGATATCAATGGTTAAACACTTGAAAATGGCATAATAGGCCGAAACCTGGGTCGTAATTAAGTAAACAACAATACAGTCAAATGACGGCGTGTTCATTTACAAACTCTGGAGATTATTTACGTAAGCGAATACAATGCACTGCGTGTCAAATATCATTACCAGATTACATTTCAGATCAAAGATAGACAATATGTTTATAGATGTTTACATCTTTGTTTCACAGTGTGAGATGATTATAAGCTTTAACTTGCAAGGCTCTGTATTGGTATACATATGTGATATTTGGATGGTATAGTTTGCGATGATGTGTGATATAAATGTTTATATGTATGACGGTTTGCAATGTGGTTTTTGCTGTAACATCTCATAAATAGCTTTTTTGTCATTTATAACATATGAGTTCAGTGCCATATTATGACAAGTGTCACATAACAACTAATTTTAGCGAAATGATGCATGAGGCAGACAACAAGTTGAATCCAAGGAAATAAAATCTGATGTGAAGAATTGTTCCTTCTGAAACTGAGGGCGTGAGCCTTCACAATGCATCGAGAAACAAAATAAAAGTGAGTGACGTGGATAATAGTTTAAGTTGTCTTTTAATTCACAACCGATCTGTCACCAGTGAGCTTAATTAAAACTCGCACTATGCTGCAGATCTGTCTGCTGCCAAAATTTACATTCCAAACAAATAATGTATAAGCAATAATACAAATACTTTTGGCGTTCTATTCTATCTCCATTTGTGCTCATATCTCGTCGAATGCCACAATATTATTACGCCACGGGTCGGAAACGACGATCGATATCGGCAGATTCAGGGCAAACTTCTGGGAGACCCTACTGGTTCTCACTTCGCCTGTGTGCTACATTTGTACGCAACGGAAGTGGCAACATTAAGAACAAGTAGGAGAAACATCCTCTCCAGTTTCTCTGTATGCTCTTCCAACACATTCTCCTACTTTGTAAGAGCTTGCTTTAAATTAATTCGGATCGATACGAGAGTCATTCCTGTGATCTCCGGGATGAATCTTTCACTCTGTAGGCGAATGTGCGCCTTTTAAAACTATCTGACAGGTTAAAACTGTGTGCTTGACTGGAACTCAATCCCTGAACGTTATGTTTCGGGGAAATGTACTTACCGACCAAGTTATCCAGGCTCGAGTCATGATTTACACTAAGAGCTTCATTTCTCTTCTCTCCAAACTTTAGAAAAGAAACATGAATACCTCGCTGGTTCCTTTGTAAGTCACGCAAATACTCCTCCCCATCCTTCGCCAATTAGCTTGTGCTGCGTCTCTAACGATCTCCTCGCCGACGTAATGTTAAACCCTAATCTTCCTTTTTTAAAAATCACTGTCGACCACCACTGCACTAGCGACCGAATACTTAATATTACTAACATGCTAATGGTAATAAATTGACCGTCAAGGGTAAATAATAATAAGCATATAATAATAATAATAATAACAATAATTATTATAAAGATAATAATTTGGCAGTCTACTGTCTAATCTTTGGGGATGATCTACTTCTTTGAGAAGACACACTTTGTGACAAACATAAAATCAGCATCAAGAAAACTGAAGGCCGGGTACAGAAAAATTAAGGAAGCAGAAAATTTGGCATCACGTCTGCGCACACACGCCACGTAATTCCCTTAAATTCAGGGAAGAGGACGATGAGCTTTGACACCAAGTTCAGTCATATCCTAGATGTGTTCGATCCCCTTGCCTTTCGTGTCTAGTCGCTTGTTGTTGAACTCGACGCCTTCCCTTCCACCTTTCCTGGGGTCCCTTACATACGTGCCTTGGCCACAGCTCCGTCTGGATCTATCGCAAGTCCAAAAGGCACACTTCCACCTTAGGCCCTGCGTCGGCAATTTTTCTCTCTTCTCAGCGAGTTCCAGGTCTCAGAAATAGTCTACACCGATGGGTCAATGGTCGACGGTCTCGTTGGCTTCGCTTACGTTCACGTTGGACGTACTGAACAGCACTCCTTGCCAGACAGCTGCAGCGTTTTCACTGCAGAGTTGGTAGCCATCTATCGCGCTCTTCAGCATATTCGCTCCAGCGCCGTTGAGTCCTTCGTCATCAGTAGTGACTTCTTAAGCGGCCTACAAGCTCTTAACTAGTGCTTCCCTTGACATCCTTTGGTAATGACTATACAGTAGTCTGTTTATGCCCTCGGCAACAGTGGGCGTTCAGTGACCTTCAGGACATGTCGAAATACCGGGCAATGAATTTGCTGACTACCTGTCCAAACCGGCTACCAGTAAATCAACTCTGGAGGTCAGCGTGCTGGAGACTGATTTGGGACCAGTGTTCCGCCACAAAGTTTTTGCAATCTGGAATACTCAATGGTACACCCTCAGTACACCAAATAAACTTCGTCTAATGAAGAACACAATGAATCTCTGGCGGTCATCAATGCAAGTCACTCGCAAGGACTCTGTTTTCCTTTGCTAGCTTCGCATCGGCCATACTTGGCTAACACATGGTCACCTCCTCCTATGGAGGACCCACTTCGCTGTCGCTATGGCTCCCATATGACTGTCGTCCTCATCTTGTTGGACTGCTCAATTTTAGCAGCACTGTAGCCGACTTTTAACCCCCTCCCCCCCCCCCCCCCCCCCAGTACCCTACCTACGGTGTTGGGCGACAGCGCCTGAAGGACTGATTTAGTTTTACGTTTTATTCAAGAGGGGGTTTTTATCATGCAGTCTAAGGGTGGACGTCTGGCTTTCTCTCCAAGGTCTCCACCCTCCCTCCATTTTAGCTGTTCATCACTCTTTCTTTGCATTTTGTTTGTCTTGATGTTCGTCTTTTTCCCCATGTGTGTTCATCTTGCCTTGTCTTTTAGGCTGGACATTTTAGTGTGTTGCAGAGTGGCTGGCTCATCATTTTTTATTCTTGTGATCAGCCAGCCCAGGCCATCAGCTCTATGCTTTTAATACCTTCCTCTACTTTTTCTTGTGGTGTAAGTTTCCCCATTTTTTGTTCGCTTCTTTCGTTTCCTCTTTCGATGTTGTTCCCCATTACTTTTACGCCCTTTTACTTTCCCAAGCTAATTTTGGGAACTCTTTTACCTTGAGACTTGTTTGCATGAGGGAAAAGGTACTGATGACCCTCTAGTTTGGTCCCTTTATACCCCAAATAGGTATGGGAACTACATCAAGTTATGATATGGGCGAAAATGTCATCAAGATATCTATTCGGAGCACATTTTCTTGAAGGCTATGATAATGGAAATTCTTATCTAGACATGTTGCAAGTGTGCAGAAAGGAACGTTGGTTCATATTTGGCTTTACAAGGACGGAGCTCAAGCACACTTCGCTGTAGAGATGCGTGGGTTCCTTGATGAACAATTTAGATACCTTTGGATTGTGCATGGATCAACAACACGTCCATTTCTAAATAAATGGCTACCACGAAGATCGGACATTAGCACACCAGACGTCTCATTATGGGCTATAATCAAGTCCTTTGTGGATTAACGTCGGCACGAGACCGGTAAAGAATCGCTCAAAAGCGTTCAGAAAATATTTCGAATGTAAGTCCCGAGATGCTCCTCAAGATGTCAAGGAGAACATGGGGACGCATAGAGCTTTGTGCAAGGCACGATGGTGGACATAAAGAACGTCTAGATACATAGTTTTCTATGTTTGTACAATTATATACAACACACAGGACAGTGTTCTGACATACTGATAAGAGGTCATCTCTCTCTCTCTCTCTGTCTCTCTCTCTCTCTCTCTCTCTCTCTCTCTCTCTCTCTCTCTCTCTCACACACACACACACACACACACACACACACACACGCACACAAACACGCATACACAAGCTACATGGAATACATCGTCCAATTGGCTGCTTGGGTGCATAAGTACACTGGCTCTGCATTTTCCATATTTCTAAAATATAACATTCAGCCTTTAAGTTGATATTGATCAAAAAATGCGCCTCTATCCCTAAATAAACGAAACGTCACAAGTAATGAGATGAATGTGAATAAAGTTAGATAAAATCTGAAACAAATGATGTAATGTAATTAAAACGTGAAGCTCTCTTGTTTATTTAGATTTTGTTTTCTTAATGTACAGGGTTTTGCTGCCTAAAAACTTATCCGTCATTGACATACTAGTTTACTCTTATCTAACATGTTTAGCTCTAAGCGGAATATTTACAGTGATGTAAGATATTTGTCAGCGATGCATTTAGAGTTGCATGACCTCGTGCCCTCATGGATCATGCCACTTTCTATACACTCGAAGTCTAGATCGTAAGTTAACCTATAGCTACTACTTAAAGCAAAGGTAACGTTTAAATTATCAACGCACACTATAAATTTAGAGCGGAATGAAATATCCTAAAGGTCTGTGGCCAGATCTCACAGACACTTCCGATAATGCTCTGTCATCTGGATTACCGGTAGCAGCAGATTTTATCTACGCAGTTCAATCACTCTGCCTGTAGTGTTGGAAACTGAACGTCTTTAAATTAAAAGCATCGTTCCCCTTGAAAGCATACAGCAGTTTTCTGAAAAGCTCTCCACTTTCGCCTCTCTTGGAATGTTCAAATGATGGTCTTGTCGTCTTCTAAAAGCGTAGTGAAGTATCATGAACTCCTCCATTCGATACTGTGACTTATTTCTGTCGTGGCGAGTATGTTTGTAATGAAAGTAAGAGTAGTCTCTTCCAGTTGGAGAAGTCATCGTGACACATTCCCTAAGAAATGCAGCCGAGACAATGATGAACACTCCACCAGTTTTGAAATATATGGCTACTGAGTAAAGGTCATCAGTAATAGATCCTTGAACCTGAAAAACGAATAATATACATAATAAATATTGCTTACAAATACATTTGACCATTATGGTAAGAAAAAAGTTATTGTTAAATCTTGTTTCCGCCAGGAGTACAACAAAGTACAAACTTTCTGAAAAGTTGCAACGATTTTCTATATTAATTAAATACAACTTGTAGTTTAAATTTTTTCAGTTATGCATAAAAATTTGAAATGAGAACTGTTGGACCTTCTAAATAAAATGAAAATAAATATTTTTGTACTCTAGAGTAATCTGATAGCCCTTTTACAAAACTCAACCAGGCAGACGATGAACACAATGTATCGATAAATTTGTTGCCACTCAAAGACTGATATCTAATAATAATAATAATAATTTTTTATATGTGCATGAGATTACTTAGCTATCTTAAACTTTGTATTGGCCACCACATGTTTGGAGGAATTACCAGGAGTTTTTTTATTGTTGACGTATTGGATGCTCATTTCTTTCGTGCAAATTCACAACCATTGTCCATTCTCAGTACTGTTCCCATGATTCACATGTCAGAACTGGCCTGCATTCCAGGCCAGAACTGATTTGTACCAGTTAGTAATTGATGCTTTGCATGTGCTGCCTGCAATGACCATTACTGTTTTTCAACTTTCAGTCCATTCCACTAACAAGTGGTGGCTCCTCCAGATAGTTGGTAGCATGTCCATTGTCCCTGGCTGAGCCCCATGTACTCCACATGCCGGATCACATACAATTTAGCCTACTAAACTCTGTTATTTATTTGAAAATCCTGTGGCTGGTACGTTTTCGAGAGTCCTGACGAATTTGCAATTATCAGCCCACCACATCATGGCACAGTTCTTGTGTCTGTGAAGTGGGGTGTCCCACATTCTGGTCTTTTAACAAGGCTGCATTTCCATGACACAACACTGTGAATTGAGCATTGCTTCAGTCGAAAGCAGGGAGCACTGGCCCTTCTTTCTCATGCCACTGCACTTCATACAGTTTTTACGTATAGATACACTCCTGGAAATGGAAAAAAGAACACATTGACACCGGTGTGTCAGACCCACCATACTTGCTCCGGACACTGCGAGAGGGCTGTACAAGCAATCACACGCACGGCACAGCGGACACACCAGGAACCGCGGTGTTGGCCGTCGAATGGCGCTAGCTGCGCAGCATTTGTGCACCGCCGCCGTCAGTGTCAGCCAGTTTGCCGTGGCATACGGAGCTCCATCGCAGTCTTTAACACTGGTAGCATGCCGCGACAGCGTGGACGTTAACCGCATGTGCAGTTGACGGACTTTGAGCGAGGGCGTATAGTGGGCATGCGGGAGGCCGGGTGGACGTACCGCCGAATTGCTCAACACGTGGGGCGTGAGGTCTCCACAGTACATCGATGTTGTCGCCAGTGGTCGGTGGAAGGTGCACGTGCCCGTCGACCTGGGACAGGACCGCAGCGACGCACGGATGCACGCCAAGACCGTAGGATCCTACGCAGTGCCGTAGGGGACCGCACCGCCACTTCCCAGCAAATTAGGGACACTGTTGCTCCTGGGGTATCGGCGAGGACCATTCGCAACCGTCCCCATGAAGCTGGGCTACGGTCCCGCACACCGTTAGGCCGTCTTCCGCTCACGCCCCAACATCGTGCAGCCCGCCTCCAGTGGTGTCGCGACAGGCGTGAATGGAGGGACGAATGGAGACGTGTCGTCTTCAGCGATGAGAGTCGCTTCTGCCTTGGTGCCAATGATGGTCGTATGCGTGTTTGGCGCCGTGCAGGTGAGCGCCACAATCAGGACTGCATACGACCGAGGCACACAGGGCCAACACCCGGCATCATGGTGTGGGGAGCGATCTCCTACACTGGCCGTACACCACTGGCGATCGTCGAGGGGACACTGAATAGTGCACGGTACATCCAAACCGTCATCGAACCCATCGTTCTACCATTCCTAGACCGGCAAGGGAACTTGCTGTTCCAACAGGACAATGCACGTCCACATGTATCCCGTGCCACCCAACGTGCTCTAGAAGGTGTAAGTCAACTACCCTGGCCAGCAAGATCTCCGGATCTGTCCCCCATTGAGCATGTTTGGGACTGGATGAAGCGTCGTCTCACGCGGTCTGCACGTCCAGCGCGAACGCTGGTCCAACTGAGGCGCCAGGTGGAAATGGCATGGCAAGCCGTTCCACAGGACTACATCCAGCATCTCTACGATCGTCTCCATGGGAGAATAGCGGCTTGCATTGCTGCGAAAGGTGGATATACACTGTACTAGTGCCGACATTGTGCATGCTCAGTTGCCTGTGTCTATGTGCCTGTGGTTCTGTCAGTGTGATCATGTGATGTATCTGACCCCAGGAATGTGTCAATAAAGTTTCCCCTTCCTGGGACAATGAATTCACGGTGTTCTTATTTCAATTTCCAGGAGTGTACATATGCTGAGGGTGAGCATTCCACTGTCATGAGGAGCAAGGACTACCGTGATTTGGATCAGGGCTGTGCTTTTCATGTGTGTAGGGCATGTGAATCAATGTCTGCCTGTGACAGACTGAGGCACGCTGTACACCTAGCCACCTCCTCACCTCTCACCACCTGATGCTGATAACTGCGCTTGACTTTCAACTGGGTATCGCCCTGGATCTCGTTGCAGCACACCCCCACTCCAGTAGATGCGCCCAGCAAGCTATCTGACCCATCTTCGCTGGGAAGTCCGCCACTACTCTCGCTGAGGTTCATGGCTGGGGTAGCTTCACCTTGCCATTGATGTCATTGCTCCACTGCTCTCTTCATAATGATGAGTTCCTCACTTTGCTGCTTCAGGTTGTTCAGACTTCGCATTGCACCACGCTTACTGGAAGTATTGCTTTCCAAAGCTTTTCAGTCATTCTGTAGCTGAGCTATAAGAGGGGGAGCTGAGCTTGTCATCACCAATGGCAAAGACAACTCTTGTTTTCTATTTCCTTACAGCACCATTCAAGAAAGGCGACACTCCTTGGTTGGCTTTACAACCTTTTGTTTGCTATGAGTCTGGTTTCTACAGATTTACTACCCTTTTTTGGTCAGATTTATCAATAAAATTCTGTTTCCAACTGTTTTCCCATGTTCTCCTTTCAAAAAAATCATTTGGTAGAGCTTTAAATTATCCACAAAGACCTTATACTTAATTAGTAGTGGCGTGCAATTGTGGAATGACCTAACTGTTCATAACAACTTTTGAAATTTGTTTCCATGTTATGACTATCCTATCCTCTGCCTTGTTTCCTATCAGTATTCAATCTCTGTTGATAAATAATTAATGGAGACAGAGAATTTTCAATAGCAGAGGCAGAATGCAGTGTGGATACACCACAGGATCATCTGCATCAGATCATGGTTATTGCTCCTGACAACAGGGTACTGATAGCCTAAGCACAGTTAAAAGAAAAAAAATCTACCATCAGATGAAGGAGTACTGACACTAAAAATAATTAGTAGTTTTCCCATGGTCCGTTTCATCTCTTCCTTTATGGGAAAACAAACTAAATATGTATATACCTTTTCTTCAGAATATCTGCAACATTAGCCAGATGTGCAAATGGCCCAAAGTTTTAAAATTATATGTGGTGCATTTCAAGCTGCCTGAGAGCATTCATACATTTTCAGAATTGGTGGGCATAGTAAATAATACTAAGAATTTCTAGTTTTGGCTAAAGGAGTTGGCAAAGAGGAATTCAAATAAGAGAGGTGTCTGTTACTACAGAGACAAGCTGTCAACCCCGAGAGAGAGGTTGGGATATGATCTTGAACTATTTGCTGACCATATTTGCACAGTTTCGTGCTGTAAGTATACTCTGAGGTGAGATAAGACATATAATGATGTCCTGCTGGAAGAAGCAGAGGTGTAAAGAGCTGTCAGCACCTCTATCAAGGAAGTCAACCCATAAATTGGAGGCAAAGACACGGTGTCATCTTCCTTCTCCTTACAAGTGGTAATGAGTTTAGCACTGGTAACAGAGGTAGCTGATCATTTGTTTCCTTCTCTCCCCATGGAAGTGACTCCTGTGTCATTTGCACAAATGAGGCAAACTGTAAGCGATGCATGTGACTGGGTGACACCTCTGATAAACATTGGTCAACTTGCTGTTCCTACTACAGGAGAATTGACCACTTGGCCAATAACTGTTAGATGTCTTAAGGTTGGTAAGATAGTGGCTGAGACGAATTTCAAAATTTAGGAGACACCAGAGAGCCCAATCAAGGTAATGGTCAACTCTCAATAAAAATAGGTAACCCAGTTGAATTTCAAAGTTTGGAGATACCAGAGAGCCCAGTCAAGGAAATGGTCAACTCTCAATAAAAGCAGATAACCTCCATTGTTACATTTGTGACACTCAGAGAGGAGCCCTTTATTTCCAGCAATAAAGGAATCTGCATGGCTTTTTGAAGAAATGGAATATTTACCTGCCATAGGTTTGATGTATCATAATATTCTGACAGGGAATGTTAGACTGATAGTGCAAAAGCCCTGCCGAGTTCCTTATCATCTACAAACAGTTGTAGAAGAAATTATTCACCTACAGTTAGATATTGTAATCATTCTCCCGTCCTCTAGTCACTGGGTGTACTTTAGTTATATTGCTCAAGAATTCAGTTAGTCACGACAAGACTTACCGTCTTTGTGTTGACTTGCGAGCAGTTAATAACGTGAATGCACCTGATACATATCTGCTGCGTTGTATAGGGAACACACTTGATAGGATAGGAGTTTGCAAATACTTAGCTGTCTTGGATATGAAATAAGGTTGTCTCAGATTCCTATTGTACCTCAAGGTAGGTAGAAAACAGCATTCATGGTGTCTTCAGTGCTGTATCAATTTCTTAGGATGCTTTTTGGTTCAAGAAAAGCAGCTGATACATTCCTACAGTTTGCTGATCTATAGTTCAGGGAATTGGGTCCAATAGTGTACCTAGTTTATGTACTTGAACTCACAGTTTTTTGTACAGATGATAGAGGAAAACGCTGAATGACTAAAAAGCGTATTATCATTACTAAAAGAGAGCACATGTAAATTTGTGTGTGTGAAATCTCATGCGACTTAACTGCTAAGGTCATCAGTCCCTAAGCTTACACACTACTTAACCTAAATTATCCTAAGGACAAACATATACACCCATGCCGGAGGGAGGACTCGAACCTCCGCCGGGAGCAGCCGCACAGTCCATGACTGCAGCGCCTTAAACCGCTCGGCTAATCCCGCGCGGCACATGTAAATTTGAATTTGGAAAAATATTATTTTGCAGAGAAACAGGTTCAGTACCTCAGCCCTATTAGCAGTTCTGTTGGTGTTAAAATAGGTCAGTTTACAAAAGGTGCTGACAATTTCCTTGTGTCCAACATTCTTTGCAAACATTCCTCAGTTGGCCAACTGCTTTCATAGGTTTCTCCAAGAATATACTTATGTAATCAAACTATTGACGAAGCTGTTGAAAAAGGGATACCTTTTGAATAGACCACAGGATGTGAGATTGGAACATAAAACGGTGAGGGTGCCTTGACGACATCCCGCTGGTTAATCTATCTAGATTTTCAAAAACCACTTACTCTGTCTTATGACGCTGGTGAACTAGCTGTGCTTGCATTCTGCTTGCACTTCTCCCCTTACACCTCTCCCCAACTCAGTAAATCAAAAATTAACCACAGCACAGGGGCAGAGAGAGTTGATAGCGTTGGTGTTTTGGCTGAACTAATTTAAACGCTACATTTCCGGTAGGTGGTTCACAGAATATATCAACCAGGTTAATGCGGTGCCATCAATATACTCAATTGATATGATGGGCTTTGACACTAGGATAATATGATTTTGATGTATGCCATAAACTGGGGAAAATTCACAATAACATGCTTGCACTGAATAGAATGATTCATTTATTACAAGCAAACGGGATGCATACTGCAGTAATAGATAATTTGCAACAACAGGATATAAAATTCAGTAATATACTACTCTTCCAGATTTCGTATCAAGATATGGTATCCTGTTCTCCTCAAGAGAATTGATCAGTGATATAAAAAGCACTTCAGCACAATATCATTGCAAAATGACACTACAGTATGCTAGCTTGTCAGAGTGAGAAGCTCTAACGCTTCAACTGCAATATGTTGTTGGTGTAACAGTCATCAGCGAGCATGCATTGTGTTTGCGCAAAAAGCGAAATAAACGAAACCGTGAGTCCTGGTACAAACTTTGCCTGAAGCTTCTGGACCTTTTAAAATTGTAACTTTCGACATTTTGGGACCCTTCCCACAGACTCAACAGGAGAACAAATACGTTTCGTCAGTTAGTAATCACTTTCCGCGTTACTCTGATCTGATACCAACTACTGATATGATGGCTGAGAGAGTAGAAAAAGCATTTGTCAGACATTAGTATTGCTTTTTGAGATATCGTTCTTATATACCAGGGAGCAAATTTTACATCTGCTTTATTTGTCTAGATATGTAAGCTTTTCAAAATGAAGAAGTGGAGAACTACCCTTTCCACCCAAAATGGTCATAAATCTTTGTGGTATACGGATGACCAACGAGTTCTCCATTTAAGTTAAATATCTATTGAAGTGAGGTAAAAAGATTGGCTCAAAGACTTAAAATTATATGTCAAAAGGAACATCAGAGTAACCTCAACACCCCAGCTAGACAGGTGCAGGGAAATAATCAAGGAGTTACACTACTACCCTGTCAACCAGACAATTGGATTTTGTTACATAACCTAGAGATAAAAAAATACTTTCCCCCTTTACGATGGACCATTCAGGTTAAGTGTATTATAGGCCAAGTCAGTGCTGAGATACAGGTGACAGATTGCTCTGTAACTGTGCACACAGGTAGGCCGAAACCCTGTCATGGACAAGCTACACTGTCACCATCTGTTTTTTCGTGGATTAATTGCAAGTCAAACTCACTGCCCTAAAGAGTAATCAGAAGCGAAGAAATTTTCCATCCCCAGCACCACATAAGTACATCTTACGTTTCAACACCCTGCCCTGCTGTAATAAGACAGAGTACGGTATAGTGTAATGGTTGTATTGAACTATCAGTGATCTTCTTCCAGTAAACGCAAAATGCTTAACACTGTCATGTCTGTGGTGTGCTGTATTTTGAAGGTGTAAACCCACTCTCATCAGAGTGCACACATGAAGTGTGCCTCTTACTTCTGTGGGAATATCATGATTCGATTCAATATGCAGTGTTTTCTGCTGCATCAAACCCTGTGGGAAATTTAACACATGCAAACAAATGTTCACATGTAGACAGCATGAAGGTGGACATTAAGTGACGTCTCCCAAATAGCCATAATGGCTAACTGGAATGCAGACAGTAGCAGATATCAAAAAATATTGCACACTGTATTTTCACAATTTACACACATGGAATTGGTATCAAAAGTCCTAGGATACATAAGTGTGTGGGTACAGGAACGTGTATTTCACTCTTGTGTTTGCAGCAGGCGTGGTAGTGGTGCTGCCTCATCAGCCCATGTAGTCGCACCTCATGCAAAAATCGGTTAAGTGCAAGGCTAGACAGAAGCAGGCTCAGTGCTCATCGTCCTGGACTCTGTGTGTGTAATGAATAACTTTCTTTAAAAAGAAAAAGAAATTAATGGTGGGTGTATGAGCCAAGAAAAATAAGAAACGAGGGCAGAGGCACTGCATCTCAGCTTCAGCTAATTATGAGGCAATTAATGCAAGTTTATTATCCCTCTAACAAATATAATTTGATGGAAAAAGAGTATGAAGGAACATTCACGTCACAGACTCTTCAAGAGGCTGAAACATGACCAGTATGATGCAGACCGTTTACTGAAATAAATACTGAAACTTGTAATATATGCATCCCAGTTAAAAAAAATCAGTCAGTAATATAAAAATGCTTGAAGTTCCAAGATAACCAGTAAACACTTAGGTGACTTCACTTGAGCGAAAAATTGCATATGCCAACCATAACAACTTGCCCAGAAGCTCTATCTACTTGCCACCAAACTCTATTTTGTTGCTCCTGAAACGTTGTAAACGTTCCCTGAAAATGCACTAACTTGATCTGAAAAAATATCAACATCTGCTAAACTGCATCATCTTGCCCCTCAAAATTCTATCACTTTTCTTCGAAAGTGTGTCAGCTTACCACAAGAGCTTAGGAAATTGCCTTGGATTTTATAGCAAAACTGTAACAAGTTGTTCAGTTTACAGCAAAATTATGACAAATTACTTTTCTGTTACAGTGCAATTGTAAAAATGCCCATGTTACAGCAAAATCGTGTAACAAATTGCCTTTCATGTGACAGTAATATTGTAAAAAATTGTCCATTGTACTACCTCACTATTTAAATTTCATCACACAAAATGTTTTCCCACCTCTGTTTCCACCGCTGCCTTATCATTACATCACATTACGAATACGTAAATACACAAATAATTCCACACCCCATAGCAATTTTCACATCTTTCTCACTCTACCTCATAACTGCATTTCATCTCCCATGTGTAACCACACATCGTTTAAGAAATACCCCCAGTTAGCTGACATCTCCCTCCCCCCAGCCCCCTTCCCCCTTCCAGACAACAGCAGCTGGCACTTACTGCACTGTACTGTACAATCTTCATTTGAAGCCATATCGTGTGACGGCTGCACAGGTCACAGGTACACTATGTGACCAAAGTATCCCGACCTTCCCAAAAACATACGTTTTTCATATTACGTGCATTGTGCTGTCATCCACTTCCAGGTACTCCATATCAGCAACCTCAGTAGTCATTAGACATCGCGAGAGAGCAGAATGGGGCGCTCCGCGGAACTCACGGACTTCAAACGTGGTCAGGTGATTGGCTGTCACTTGTGCCATACTTCTGTACGCGAGATTTCCACACTTCTAAACATCCCTAGGTACACTGTTTCTGATGTGATAGTGAAGTGAAAAAGTAAAGGGATACATACAGCACAAAAGCACACAGGCCGACTTCGTCTGCTGACTGTCAACGACCGCCGACAGTTGAAGGGAGTCGTAATTTGTAATAGGCAGAACATCATACAGGAATTCCAAACTACATCACGATCCAAGGCAAGTACTATGACAGTTAGGCGGGAGGTGAGAAAACTTGGCTTTCGTGGTCGAGTGGCTGCTCGTAAGCCAAACATCACGCCGGTAAATTCCAAGCGACGCCTCGCTTTGTGTAAGGAGCTAAATATTGGACGATTGAATAGTGGAAAACCGTTGTGTGGAGTGACGAATCACGGTACATAATGTGGCAATCCGATGGCAGGGTGTGGGTATGGCGAATGCCCGGTGAACGTCATCTGCCAACGTGTGTAGTGCCAACAGTAAAATGCGGAGGCTGTTGTTTTATGGTGTGGTCGTGTTTTTCACGGAGGGTGCTTGCACCCCTTGGTGTTTTGCATGGCACTATCACAGCACAGGCCTACACTGATGTCTTAAGGGTGGTAGGACGTCAAACGGACCGACTTGGAGCAGGAGAGGCACCACATGACATTTTAATTTCCACTGTCTATGCTTTTACAAAAAAATTCATAATACTTTGTCAGCATGACCAGAAAGGATTCAGAATTCACACTCATAGCAGTGGAAGTTCGAAAACGTAACGAAATAATTTTTTTGGATGTGAAGTTTCGTTTTTTTTTCACTTACCAACGGCAGTATTTGTTGCTATAGGTACTCTTTTCTTCATAAGTAAGAGAGATTCTTCGGTGAATTGTGCACAGTATACAATCCATACTTAAAGGTGTATGAAACTCTAGACTTTCCGAAATCTATTAAAAACTGCGGTAAAATTGAGGTAATTAACTATAAAATTTGTGTTTTTCCTAAACATGAAGTTTAAAATATAACAGTTCATTCGTTTTTTCATAAATTAAATAAATTCTAGAGTTTCATACACTTGTAAGTATGGTATGTATGATGTGCAAAATTCATCGTAGAATCTCTCTAACTTATGAAGAAAAGTGTACCTATAGCAACAAATGCAGCCATTAGTAAGTGAAAATATGATGAAATTTCACACGTAAAAAAAATATTTTGTTATGTTTTCGAACTTCCACCGCAATGAGTGTAAATCCGGAATCCTTCCTAGTTGATGCTGATAAAGTTTTGTGAATTTATTTGTAAAAGTATAGGCACTGGAAATTAAAATGTCCTGTGATGCTTATCCTGCTCCAAGTCGGCCCGTTTGACGTCCTACCCCCGTTAAGCTCCTTCTCGCTTCCCACTGTTGAAGAGAAATTCGGGGATGGCGATCGCATCTTTCAACATAATCAAGCACCTATTCCTAATCCATAGCGTGTGGCGGACGGAGTGGCTACTCGACAATAACATCCCTGTAATGGACTGGCCTGCACGGAGTCCTCATCTGAATCCTATAGAACACGTTTGGAATGTTTTGGAACGCCGACTTCGTGCCAGGCCTCTCCGACCGACATCGATACCTCTCCTCAGCGCAGCACTCCGTGAAGAATGGGCTGCCATTCCCAAAGAAACTTTCCAGCACATGATTGAACGTATACCTGCGAGAGTGGAATCTGTCATCAAGGTTAAGCGTGGGCCAACACCATGTTGTATTCCAGCATTACCGATAGAGGGCGCCACGAACTTGTAAGTCATTTTCAGCCAGGTGTCCAGATACTTTAAATCACATAGTGTATCACGGAAGGATGACAGTCACAAACGTGTAGATTACTGCACTTGGCTTTTGAACAACATCAATTATGGTTTCTTAGACCCTTTCCATATACACTCCTGGAAATGGAAAAAAGAACACATTGACACCGGTGTGTCAGACCCACCATACTTGCTCCGGACACTGCGAGAGGGCTGTACAAGCAATGATCACACGCACGGCACAGCGGACACACCAGGAACCGCGGTGTTGGCCGTCGAATGGCGCTAGCTGCGCAGCATTTGTGCACCGCCGCCGTCAGTGTCAGCCAGTCTGCCGTGGCATACGGAGCTCCATCGCAGTCTTTAACACTGGTAGCATGCCGCGACAGCGTGGACGTGAACCGTATGTGCAGTTGACGGACTTTGAGCGAGGGCGTATAGTGGGCATGCGGGAGGCCGGGTGGACGTACCGCCGAATTGCTCAACACGTGGGGCGTGAGGTCTCCACAGTACATCGATGTTGTCGCCAGTGGTCGGCGGAAGGTGCACGTACCCGTCGACCTGGGACTGGACCGCAGCGACGCACGGATGCATGCCAAGACCGCAGGATCCTACGCAGTGCCGTAGGGGACCGCACCGCCACTTCCCAGCAAATTAGGGACACTGTTGCTCCTGGGGTATCGGCGAGGACCATTCGCAACCGTCTCCATGAAGCTGGGCTACGGTCCCGCACACCGTTAGGCCGTCTTCCGCTCACGCCCCAACATCGTGCAGCCCGCCTCCAGTGGTGTCGCGACAGGCGTGAATGGAGGGGCGAATGGAGACGTGTCGTCTTCAGCGATGAGAGTCGCTTGTGCCTTGGTGCCAATGATGGTCGTATCCGTGTTTGGCGCCGTGCAGGTGAGCGCCACAATCAGGACTGCATACGACCGAGGCACACAGGGCCAACACCCGGCATCATGGTGTGGGGAGCGATCTCCTACACTGGCCGTACACCACTGGTGATCGTCGAGGGGACACTGAATAGTGCACGGTACATCCAAACCGTCATCGAACCCATCGTTCTACCATTCCTAGACCGGCAAGGGAACTTGCTGTTCCAACAGGACAATGCACGTCCACATGTATCCCGTGCCACCCAACGTGCTCTAGAAGGTGTAAGTCAACTACCCTGGCCAGCAAGATCTCCGGATCTGTCCCCCATTGAGCATGTTTGGGACTGGATGAAGCGTCGTCTCACGCGGTCTGCACGTCCAGCACGAACGCTGGTCCAACTGAGGCGCCAGCTGGAAATGGCATGGCAAGCCGTTCCACAGGACTACATCCAGCATCTCTACGATCGTCTCCATGGGAGAATAGCAGCCTGCATTGCTGCGAAAGGTGGATATACACTGTACTAGTGCCGACATTGTGCATGCTCTATTGCCTGTGTCTATGTGCCTGTGGTTCTGTCAGTGTGATCATGTGATGTATCTGACCCCAGGAATGTGTCAATAAAGTTTCCCCTTCCTGGGACAATGAATTCATGGTGTTCTTATTTCAATTTCCAGGAGTGTACATCATGAGAGATGAAGCATGGTTTCGTCTTTCCGGTCATGTGAATTCACAGAAAATGAGGCACTGGGCAATAGAGAACCCTAACAATGTATGTCAGAAATCACTCCATGAAGAAAAATCGGCGTTTGGTGCTATGTAACAGGAATGTGCATCATTGGACCGATGTTTTTTTGATACTACCCTCAACACGGTTGCGTATATAGAAACTTTTGATACATTTTGTGGTCAACTCACTGAATATGAAAGACAATACTGCTTCTTTCAGTAAGATGGGGAAACATGCCACACGTCTAAAGTGTCCCTGGAACTAGTCAGTGATATTTCCGCCGGGGAACGAACTGTCAACAAGCATTAATGGCCACCACGGACCTAACATGTGATTCTATCCTGTGGTGGCATTTGAATAGCAAGGTCTATGAAACAAATCCACACACAATACAGGAACTGAAAGATATCAGTCGTGAAATTGTCGCCATCGGTATCCGAAATTTATGCCGAGTGTATCTGAATATACTTAGACGCCCACAGCTGTGTATTAATGTTGCAGTTGGTCGCTTTCAGCATATTCTATAAATGTATTTTTCACTTTAATTTTCGTTGTAAATAAATGGTAAGACCTTTCAGCTGTTACTGTAACTTTACTACCTTTTCTTTATAC
The DNA here is from genome assembly GCF_021461385.2 of Schistocerca piceifrons. Taxonomy (NCBI): domain Eukaryota; kingdom Metazoa; phylum Arthropoda; class Insecta; order Orthoptera; family Acrididae; genus Schistocerca; species Schistocerca piceifrons. Next base: position 308,426,219 of record NC_060143.1, read on the forward strand.
TTAAACGGTCCACTTTTATCTGCACCACAAAGCATCTACTGTCTTTCGCTTCTCGTGAACGAACAGATCGAGCTGTGATTCACGACATAGCTACCTTTTTCCATACAATGACCTAATTTTGGTGCTCTGGCGTAACATGCCGCCTCTTCCAGAGATACCTTCCGTATTAGGAGACTTAACATTAAGCACTGAAATGTGAAGTTATGACCACACTTAGTGATCACATAACTAAAAATCACCAAAGATTTAAATATAGGCCATTAAGGCAAGCACTGCGTGATGAAACACCTTACGAGGAGGACGTATCGAAAACTTTTTGTCTCTGAAGACGTCTCGAGCAATAACTGACGAAACTTTAGGCACAGAAACCTGCATCAAACTACGGCTTGATGTAAATGCAGCCAAAATCGCCAAATATGTAAGTTTCGGCCACGAATGATTGCACGCCTTGATCAAATAAGCTTGTGGGGATGACGTTTCTAGAAAAGTTGGCAATTGAAATTGTCTGTGGCGTAAGGAGCCGAAGCTTTGACGAGCTTCAGACGGCGGCTAAATGCACATGTATCTAAAATTGCCGCCAAGATACTGCGTTATATGGTTAAGTCGAGTGCGTTATATGAGCGACGATACCCCTTACCCAGTGTCTGCCACGCGGCTGGGTACGAAAGAGATGTGTGACGTCTGCAACTGCATCTCCTGTTCAGTGGGTCGCCTCAGCAGGCTGCGTATCTCCTCGGGCACTTCATACACTATCCTCTTCCCATACTTCGCCTCGTGGTACGTCTTGTCCAGCCGCACGAGGCGCCGGTAGGCATTGCGTAACATCACCTGAAAAACAGCAAGATTCCTTTGATGTTCAGTCAAGTAGAAGGGATTTTGTACAGAGTGAGTCACTAACTATTGACACCAAGAATAACTCCGAAAGTATGACAGGAGCTGAAAAGTTTGAGAGACAAATGTTGCTTGGGACAACGGGGGCCATAATATGACGGTGTTTTTTTTTTTTGTTGCTAGGATTGGTCGCTTCAGAGATATGAAAGTCCTCTTTGCTTTATAAATGGGATGCTATAGGTTATCGAGACGAATCCAATGACGTGTAACAGTGAGGTCTTTGAAGGTCAACGAAGGTCACAAAGGTGGCGTCAACGTCCATTTACAGAAGGTATTCGAAGTGATGGCCATTGGTATCAATTCAGTCTGCAATCTTCTTATCATGAATTGAGTGGTATTCCTTATAACATTGGCACTTACCGAAGCACATGCTCTGACAATTCTCTCTCGCATATCTTCAGGTGTAGTTGCAACATCTTTATAAACAATGTCTTTAAGAAAAAATCCAGAGGCGTCAAGTCTAGCGAACGACCCAGCCATGACACATCTCCTCCGCGTGCAATCCAACCAGTTGGGAATTCTCTCTCCAACACATTTCTATCCATCAGCGGCAAATGTGCCAGACAACCATCGTGTTGATACCACACAAATGGTTCAAATGGCTCTGAGCCCTATGGGACTTAACATCCATGGTCATCAGTCCCCTACAACTGATAACTACTTAAACCTAACTAACCTAAGGACATCACACAACACCCAGTCATCACGAGGCAGAGAAAATCCCTGACCCCGCCGGGAATCGAACCCGGGAACCCGGGCGTGGGAAGCGAGAACGCTACCGCACGACCACGAGCTTGGGACTGATACCACACTCTTTTCCTTGTTCCTAAAGGTGTTTCTTCCCGTAACATATCTAATGTTTCTAGCAGGAATGTGGTGTACTTCCTACAATTAAGAATTCCTTCGATGAAATAGGGGCTTATGATTCTGTTCTCCAGAATCCCACACCATACATTCACCGACCACGGTTTTAGGTGAGCAACTTGCCGCAGCCAACATGGATTTTCAGTTGCCCAATAATGCATGTTACGCTTATTAACATTTCCATGGTTCGTGAATGTAGCCTCGTCAGTGAATAAAATCAAATTAATAAATGTGTCATCCCTCAGAATCTGAAGTTGAGCCCATCGGCAGAATTCAATGCGACGCATACAGTCCGTATCAGTTAATTCTTGGTGAAGACTTATATGGTAAGGATGATATTTATGCCGATACAGAACACTACTCTGGCTCATGCCAGATTCCCTTGCGATCTGACGCGAACTAGCGCAAGGATCTCGAACCACAGTGGCAGGAGTACCAATTTCCGTTTCCTGGTTTGTAACTTTCCTTTGCCGAATATGTTTCCGATACGTTAGAGATCCAGTCGTTCTCTATTTACATACACATATTTATTGTACGACGTGTACGGTGAGTACGTTGAGGATATCTTTCAGCGTATAAGACTCTAGCTCTCATTGAATTAGGTTGGCGTTCTCCGTAAATAAAAAGCATATCGTCTTGTTCTTCGAAGGAATACATCATTCACATTCGCTTGATTCGACGATACTAGTCTTACCGTTCCTATTAGTGTTGTATTGCGAAGCCGTCTAATGGTGTTTACATGTCAATGACACGTTAGATGGATACGCCGTATTCGGCAAATATTTATTATTTGCACGATATACGAGAGAGAATTGTCAGAGCATGTACTTCTATAAGTGCCGAAGTGATAAGGAATTCAATTCAATCCACGACATGAATTCCAGCACTGCACTGATACCAATGATCACCACTTCGAACACCTTCTGTAAATTGACGTTCATACCACCTTTTTGACCTTAGTTGACCTTCAAAAACTGTACTGTTATACATCACTGGATTCGCCTCGATAGCCGCTATCAGAAAAAGAGTACTAAACTATAGTATCCCATTTAAGAAGACAAAGTTGACGTTCATCTAGATACCATCGTCATACTATAGTCCCCGTTGGCCCATGCAACTTTTGTTCCACAAACTTTTCAGGTAATATCATACTTTCGGGTTATTATATAGATGGCAACAGTTAGTTGCTCTCCCCGTGTATCAGTGGACCAAAAAAAGAACCTTGCACCAATTAAACTGATAATTTCTGGATAGCCCCCATCGTATACTGTTTACATGCATGTTTATGGAGGTGGTATCATAATTAATAACGGAAAAACCTTCATTTAGGCTTGGATAAGTTAATGAGATATTTGTGAAATAATCACAAACGTGTAGCTACGAGGCGCAACTGATTTTTAACATGAAAGGTACAACTTTGAACATGACTGACGTTTGCAGCAACCGTATACACAAATTTGAAAAATATGTAAAAATCAGCCAACCGGTTGCATAGTTTTTCTACACTCCTGGAATTTGAAATAAGAACACCGTGAATTCATTGTCCCAGGAAGGGGAAACTTTATTGACACATTCCTGGGGTCAGATACATCACATGATCACACTGACAAAACCACAGGCACATAGACACAGGCAACAGAGCATGCACAATGTCGGCACTAGTACAGTGTATATCACCTTTCGCAGCAATGCAGGCTGCTATTCTCCCATGGAGACGATCGTAGAGATGCTGGATGTAGTCCTGTGGAACGGCTTGCCATGCCATTTCCACCTGGCGCCTCAGTTGGACCGGCGTTCGTGCTGGACGTGCAGACCGCGTGAGACGACGCTTCATTCAGTCCCAAACATGCTCAATGGGGGACAGATCCGGAGATCTTGCTGGCCAGGGTAGTTGACTTACACCTTCTAGAGCACGTTGGGTGGCACGGGATACATGCGGACGTGCATTGTCCTGTTGGAACAGCAAGTTCCCTTGCCGGTCTAGGAATGGTAGAACGATGGGTTCGATGACGGTTTGGATGTACCGTGCACTATTCAGTGTCCCCTCGACGATCACCAGTGGTGTACGGCCAGTGTAGGAGATCGCTCCCCACACCATGGTGCCGGGTGTTGGCCCTGTGTGCCTCGGTCGTATGCAGTCCTGATTGTGGCGCTCACCTGCACGGCGCCAAACACGCATACGACCATCATTGGCACCAAGGCAGAAGCGACTCTCATCGCTGAAGACGACACGTCTCCATTCGTCCCTCCATTCACGCCTGTCGCGACACCACTGGAGGCGGGCTGCACGATGCTGGGGCGTGAGCGGAAGACGGCCTAACGGTGTGCGGGACCGTAGCCCAGCTTCATGGAGACGGTTGCGAATGGTCCTCGCCGATACCCCAGGAGCAACAGTGTCCCTAATTTGCTGGGAAGTGGCGGTGCGGTCCCCTACGGCACTGCGTAGGATCCTACGGTCATGGCGTGCATCCGTGCGTCGCTGCGGTCCGGTCCCAGGTCGACGGGCACGTGCACCTTCCGCCGACCACTGGCGACAACACCGATGTACTGTGGAGACCTCACGCCCCACGTGTTGAGCAATTCGGCGGTACGTCCACCCGGCCTCCCGTATGCCCACTATGCGCCCTCGCTCAAGGTCCGTCAACTGCACATACGGTTCACGTCCACGCTGTCGCGGCATGCTACCAGTGTTAAAGACTGCCATGGAGCTCCGTATGCCACGGCAAACTGGCTGACACTGACGGCGGCGGTGCACAAATGCTGCGCAGCTAGCGCCATTCGACGGCCAACACCGCGGTTCCTGGTGTTTCCGCTGTGCCGTGCGTGTGATCATTGCTTGTACAGCCCTCTCGCAGTGTCCGGAGCAAGTATGGTGGTTCTGACACACCGGTGTCAATGTGTTCTTTTTTCCATTTCCAGGAGTGTATATACCTTGACCAGGTTTCATCACCTCTAAGGGTGACTTCATCAGAAGGTAAGATAATTACATGAAGAACATATCGTCAAAGATGTACAGTGATTTAAGAGGTGAGTTGCTCAAGTCTTGCATTAAAATATAAAACATAATGTTCTTCAAAAGATCAAACATTAAAACATAAGTAACACCGGTGTGGTGTGAGGAGACTTCTACATGCGCCAAGGTGCTCCGTGAGATGAAACAACTCCGTTTTTGCCACGTAGATGGAAATGTTGGCAAAGTCGAGGTCTACGATGTCTGCGGACTATCTGCATATTCGAACTACCATTTGAACTTCCTGCGGCAGACGTTGTTGCGGCGCTCCGTCCCTACGGCACGGTACACGAACACGTGGTTGAAAAATGGACCCAGTTTAAGACGTATCTAGAGCTCAATGGAGTACGCGAAGTGTGCATTGACCTCCACCGACACTTACTGTCCTGCCTACAGATAGGTGCCGGGCCATAGTTATTTATGACGGCCAGCAGAAAACGTGTTCCGGATGCGGCAAGGAAGGTCACCTTCGTTCCGAGTGCCTCCAGCGTCGGATCACACAACTCACACCGACGGACGTTGCACCTCCACCGACGAAGACTATTCTCCCCGTGACTTACGTGGCGGCGCTCACGACGTTCTCAACAAAACAAGACACAGCCGACCGATTTAGCGGTACAGGAATCACCTTCCACTGACAGGAACCTGGATGATCAACCGGCCTGGGCAGTGGTGGAAAATAGTAGGATGACGCTGGAGCTACCGAACACGACAGACATTGACGACAGCAAGATGGCAACTGATTCACTTATCGTACCGACCGAAGCATTTGTACCGGCGAGGCGTGAGTCAGTGCCGTCTTCTGTCAATGAAGGCCTCGTACGGAAACAGCGATCACGGAAATGCTGAAAGCGCCGTCGTAGGACCGTGTTGGGGCACGTATCGGAACACGGCTGTTCCCGTGCCGCCGGGGAAGAACAACTGACCACTCACGAAGCCAATCGCGAGGCTGAGGCTGTTTCCAATAACTCCAACCTTGCAGAACAGACGGAGAAACATGCGGCCTTCGACTACCAGCCCATTGAAGTAAACAGTGTGCAGCAGGAAGGTACCAGTGCAAGCAGTGAAGTCGCTCGGTCCCTTCCTATCAAACATTCCGCGCCTATTGAACATGAACAGACATCCGCGCCCGCTTCGTGGGCCGAGGACGTCGAGACACAAGATCCCGATTCGGGGCCAGCTGAGGCGCCGCCGGATCATGCTGTATAAACTGCGCAAGGAGGACCGCGTTCGGCAGCGGGTGACATAACTTCCGATGCTCGCTTCTCGCCAACATTGACATGGATAACGTCGCCCAGCCAACGCGTCGACAGCCTTTCCGTCTGGTGACAATGAATATCAACATAATAAGCTATCCTGTCAAGATCCAGCTTTTGAAAGAAACAATACGAGCCACTGGAGTTTATTTTGCTTTCCTGCAAAAAGTGAAAACGACCGCACTCCCGAACTTTTATGGTTACGCAACATATGTGGCGCCCGGTGGCCCTGCAGACACCGGAGTGGCAATATTAGTGCGTGATGGTATTGAAGTTGCTGACGTCACATATCTTCCCCCCGCGCGAGGAATAGCACTTACCGCGCTCAACGCCCGATTTATTAATGTTTACGCGCCGTCAGGTACCGCCAGACGTCACGACCGCGCCAGATTCTACTCCAAGGATGTCGCCCCTCTTTTCCTCGGGCGGTACTAAAACAGCGGTTTCGCCGCAGATTTTAATTGCGCATATCACCCCAAGGACCAAATCCCACACTACATGCCCTGTCCCGAACTGGGTGTGATGATCCAAGAATTTCACTTGTGCAACTCGTGGGAGAAAGTCCACGGTAATCACTCTGCCCTTTCTCATCTTACCAGTCATTCGTACAGCCGGCTAGATCGCAAATATGTGGCGCAAGGCCTCACGCAAGGAGTGGTGGCCACCGAATTCTGGCCTTAGGCCTTTTCCGCTCATATTGCCTATATCTGCACTATACATCTCCTCTCCCAACAAGTCTGGAGCAGCAATGGCTTTTGGAAGCTTAATATAACTCACCTCCAGGATATGGATTGCCATCGGCAAGTTGAAGCAACGTGGACTGTCTGTGAACGCCATCACCCAAGATACAACTCGACTCTGGTGTGGTGGCTCCTCTGTGCCAAATCGGCGATCCACAGGACACTTAGGCAGTTTGGCAAAGATGTGGCTGCGTGGCATCGGCAGACCCTAGATTTTCACTACGCGGCACTCAGGAACCTCGATACCTTACCCCCTTCACCGGAGAGACAACATGACCAATGCAGAATCAAGGCTCACATACTATCATTGACGAAGCGTCGACTAGAAGGTGCCGTAGTCCGCTCGCGACGACACGACCAAACGGCCGCAGAGGGACCCACTATAGATCACGTTGTGGCGGATATGCGCCTACATCGCTAACACTTAATCACACCACTCAGGACACAAGACGATCGCTCCTGTATGACCCAAGCAACCATAGTAAAGGTGCTGGAGGATCATTTTTGTCATCTTTACCAGGAAATAACTGTAGATGACAAGGCCGCTACAGAAGTGTTACAGCAGGTAACACGCACTATCGATGAGGCTACAGTGAATGCACTAACGGAGGAAGTCTCACTCGAAGAAGTCTAAGAGACCCTGGACTAAGGTGAGGCCAATGGATTGCCCATCGAATTCTACCGGACCTTACCTGTCATCATGATGCCTCGCTGGGTTATAATGTTCCGCGAACTTACGTCCCCACACTGTGTTGTGCCGCCAGAGTTTGTAGGACTTCTCATACCAGTTCACAAGCCAGCTGGAGAGCGATCAATTAACGACTACCGGCCACTCACAATGTTGAACGCTGACTACAAGGTTTTTGCCAGGCTTATGGCGGGCCTATTAAGTCGACTTTTCCGGTGATTTTCGCCCCAGAACAGACGTCACAGGGGGGAGAAGCCAACATACACATGGCCACCGATGACTGCAGGGACTTAATAACAATCACCTCTGCGTGCCGTCTGAGAACGTTGATCGTCTCCATCGATTTCAATCGCGCCTTTGATAGGGTGCACCATATCTACCTCCTACGAGTGATAGACCGTATGGGATTTCCCCCGGCCCTCATTGACGCCCTCTGGCGTCTTTGGACCGCAGCCAACTCACACGTCCAGGTCAATGGCAGGCGGTGGAACCAGTACACATTAAGAGGTCTCTACGACAAGGTTGTCCACTTTCTACCTACCATTATGCAACCGCACTCGAACCACCACAGGCTATCAGGCATCACGCTGCGGGACGTCACCTTTCGCTATAGGGCATACGCTGATGACCTGCTACTGCTGGTTCGTTCCAGTCATGAAGTTCAAAGCGTACTAACCTGGATCGGGCGATACGGACAGACCGCAAGCAGTCTCCTGAACATCAACAAGACAGCGGCGTTGAATACCGGGCGTAGTCTCGGACCGGATGCCCTCGCTCCCCTCCCACCAGTTTCAGATCTGCGATATTTGGGAATCACGTTCACGAAGGATGTACGGAAAATAGCTGCCGCAAACTATCGACGGTTACTACAGATCACACGCGCGATGGTGCGACAAAACCTGCTCCAGGACTTGAATCAACTACAACGTGGGGAATACTTGACCCTCTACGTGGCATCAAAACTCAACCATGTGGCACAAGTGCTCCCACTACCGATGCAGATAGGTTGCCAGCTTCAGGCGGCCTTCAGTAACTGCATTTCCGCAGGTCATATTTTTAAAGTACGATACGATCAAGTGCACAAGGGGGGAGGCAGTGATTGATCAACGTCAGGGCAAGAGCAGCTGCCCTTTACATGAGCAACATGTGGAAACGATGGAAGAGTCAACATACTTCTTTCACCCGTCGTTTACTACAGGTTCTTATGCCAGTCTCTCCCGTCCCGCCGGTGTTGGTTGCGCTCGTTGCCCACAGCTCTCCCATGCGTAGACCTTCATTCCTGAATACAGCTATGTAAGCTCAAACTTCCACGCCACACGTCCACCAAAGGCGAAAGATTTTTATATCAACTTTCTGCGGGCTTCATAACGTGGTGGAAAACAAGTACCCTACGGTTCATTGGTCAAGAGTGTGGAAAACGATTCACCACAACTTTCTGTCGACCGCAGTGCGTTCGAAGTGGAATCAGATCGCCAACAAAAAATATGCGACATGACAGCGGCTTCACGCTACTAGACTAAGAGACTCCCTTTATTGCCCAGATTGTCACCTCTTGGACACAGATGAACATCGTTTTACATGCGTGTCGTCGTCCGGTGTTTGGCGACTAACACAGAAGACATTAGCTTGTTACCTCCGGGTCACGCCTGATACGATGGACTCTCAGACCCTCGTTTGCCCCGATGAATCTTACTTTCCCGCCTCAAAATATCATGCGCTTACATGGTTCAAAGGACTTAACGTCGTCTATATCTTTAGCGACGAAGAGAAAGAGCACATTGATTACTGATGGTTCCTGCAAAATGCTCATAATGTCCTCGAACGCACACCGAGGTACCGTACGCTCTTCGCAAATTATTTACGCAGTGTTTTCGTTAACCCCCCCACTCAGATGGGGACTGCCAAGCTGCGGTTAATGTTCTGTGCCGCATCACACTTACGGCTGAACATCCGGCCTTCTCAGCAATGCGAGAAGATCAGGACAGGTTAATTCATGGATTGTTGTTTTCCTTGAGGCACTAGCGAAGCAGAATGCCTTCGTTGCAGATACCCTTCAAGGCGCTGTCGAAGATATCAGATACCGATGGCGATGAACCAAATGGAAACGGTTACGTCTATTGAAGAACTTTTTTTCGCTGGAATTGTATTAGTCACTTACATTTTTATTTATTTTTTGTTTATTCTTTGAATGCCACCTTTGTTGTTGTAACATTCAGTTTCTAGAATTATCATTTGTACCCACTTCCTAAAAGTAATCATATAAAAATAAATAAAAAAAATAAAAAGTGGCTAGCGTTGCGGCCTCTGAAAAAGTAAATAAATAAATAAAAATAAAAATGAGTAACTTCTTTGACGACTAATCGAAAAAAAGCTGGTTTCGCACTAGACTGCGGCTCTGGAGGTCTTCGGTTCAATACCAGGTAGCAGTCGGAAATTTCACCTGCTCCAGTCCGTCCAGGAAGGCCTGTGGTCCACTTAGCATGCTATGAGACTGACATTAGTATAGGGTAGCCAGGATAGCGGGCTCGCCACTTTTCGCCTTCTACCGGTCTCTACCGGCAGTCAGGCTAAGTTGAGGGATACAGACTTCACCTTTTTACTCATTTTACTGGGCTAAAATTTCAACCATAGCCTATACCTGGGGAACGTGATATACAGAGTATAACGGGTTTAAGTGTAGATATTTTTATTTGTAGTACATTAATATGTACACATATCAGTGTTTTGGTTGTTTATTCATCTGTGTCAAACAGTCTTCCCACAAACATATCACAAACTTTAATACATGATGTTTTCTGCAGGGTCATAACTGCATCACAAAGTGGCTTAGATCTGGCAGTGTAGAATAAAGTTTTTCTGTCCATGCATCACACTTCAACTCCTGACCTGCTGCCAGGAAAAAATAAGCAATAATGACTTGTTATAACCACGTATACTTGAAGGTACTAACCAACCTTAGACATACGACTTGCAATAGCTGTAAGTATATGTCTGAAAATGACGTAAATGCTGATGTAAAGTTATTTACTACTGTCCTCTGTCGCCAGTACAAATACCTGCAGCTATATGTGTTACACCCCGTAAGTATGATGAGGCATGGCAAATGTTTTGCTTCAGTTCTGCTTGGAATCCTGCTCTCTCCATTCCCAATAGAGCGACAGGGCTGATGCTAGTTGCTCAGCCATTGGCAATATTGACTGCCAAAGACAACTGGCGATGGTCATCTTTGGTTGTGTGATGCACAAGCTGTGTGTGTTGTTCTTCTGCATGTGTTGCACATACTGAGGTTTTCAAGGTCCTTCCACAGCACTCTCTCGTTGCATTTGTGATTGTTAATGATGGGTTGTGCACATGTGGAATGAATGTCAGTTGTAGAAGACATCACCTGGCTGTATTTCCATAAGCTGTTTGAATACTCGAGCCACAGACTTTACCCCTGGGGTAGAAATGCTTTATAAGAAGAGGAGTGATAGTGAGGGGATGGCACTTAATGTCGTTTGTGTTTGAAAATGGCATAAATGCCGAAACTGTTAGTCACAGTAAATCCTTTCGTGGGTAATGCTCAGTTTACGCATATTTGAAAAATTAAATAGTCGAAAACTGTCTTCCTTCGCGATTAATATTAGACTTTCACAAACAAAAAATCTAATGTTGACTGAGTCTGCAAATAAGTGAGGGGAACACATGTGTCACTTGAACCTAACTGGGTTCATATTTTGTTCTGACTCTCCAATGTTCAAAGTGGAATTTTTGTTTGTAGAGAAACTTCTTCAGAATGGTTAATATGGGAAAAGTGCAACCAATCAGTACCTAAGCACATTAATTTTTGTCATATGGTGACAACAGCAAATGCTAAGAAATACATACAGTTTCCAATTATACAGATAATGATTTAGGCACAAAGGTAAGATGTTCAAATTCTTAACGTTAATAATTTAATAATTCTAGAAGGAGGACATTTAAGCTATAAACGTAGGCGTGTTAATTGAAGCAAATATAATTAATCAGAATTGCTGAACAGTTTGTTCTTGGGTCCAACAATCGCATTTTGGAGGGTCTCAGAGTCCCCACTAGTGCATAACAGCATTCAACCTGGCACAGTAGGTTTTTATCCTGTTCAGTCGTGTCCACTCGCTTCTCTTCAGGTCAAATCCCCTTGACTGGCAGATGGACCATGAACACCTTTATCTTTCATTATTGCAGCATTCCATCTCTTGGACCTAGTCCGCCCCGGTAGCTGAATGATCATCGTGACGGATTGTCAATCTTCTGGGCCTAGATTCGATTCCCGACTGGGTCGGGGAATTTTCTCCGCCCCGAGACTGGGTGTTGTGCTGTCCTCCCCATCATCCTTTTACCTTCATCGACTGGAGGTCGCAGAAATGTTGTGAATCCGAAAGTATGCAAACAAGGTATAATCGTCTGAATAGCTGGCATGGAATTTACGCCAGGCAATATAGGGAACTGCCATGGTTAACACTCAGAAGTAGGAATTAGATACGTTCAGTGGAAGTAAATACGATTGTTATATTGATGTTGTTACCTTTCCAACGAAATTTTTCCGTCTGTTGTGGACACCGACTTTGCAGTGAAAGAACCAGGGGTGCACAAGAGCATTAGAATTACACAGGCGTTTCTGACCGTAATGAATCTGATGGTACAAATGTAGGTAGATGATACAAAACTGGACAAGCAACTGGAAGCATTGAGGGAGGAAAGAAGAGATCACTCTCCATCCACTATGTCTACACCTACCCTAGATGCTAGTATCGCTACCACAGTTTCTATTTTTTTGGTAAGGTAGATGAGAAAGTGTTGGCATTCGTGGACAACCTGTTAACAGCCGATAAGCTGAAATGTTATTCAGAGGAACAGCACTTTCATGCGGCCAATTTGCGTTTGGTGGGAGACTCTAAAACATACGAAATGTATCAAGAGGATTACACGCTGACGTTTAAAATACTGTCTGAAGATTTGGTACAGCGATAAAGAAGAAAAAAATAACTGTAGCTGTAATAGGGACGCTACGGTCGCTTGTTCGAATCCTGCCTCGGGCATGGATATATGTAATGTCCTTAGGTTAATTAGGTTTAAGTAGTTCTAAGTCTAGGGGACTGATGACCTGAGCTGTTAAGTCCCATAGTGCTCAGAGTCATTTGAACCATTTTTGTAATAGGGATGTAATGTCCCCACAGAAAATACCATCTACAACGCACCAATTAATCATTGTCAATCAAACCGTCCACGTTCATTCACTTTGGAAAAGTATCTGATCTGATTTTCTCGTAACATATGCGGCGACAGCTCGACGACGCCAAAGTATTTTCTAGTACGTTTATTCTTTGAAATAACAGAGATGCATATATGCATTCTCCGTGGTTGTTAGAGTGGTAACTAGGACAGCTTCTGGAGTATCTGTTGAGGGATTGACGTGTTTCTGAGAGATACATATTTTGCTTTTCTTCTCGCTAAAGCGAGCCAATTAACATTTGTGCCGCTAGCGGTTTGTTTGAAGAGAAAGAGACTGTAAACGGAAAATAATTAAGACGTGGAATCATCGGAGATCTGGACATGTAATGGATATGGATTGAATACACAATTTCCTTCGTAAATAAGGTTTGTCACTTTTGTTCTGGAGTGAATGAACGAATGAGTTTTTTCTGAATCATTTGATGATCACGTTGGCCCTGTAATTAGTGGGGAAGTTTCAGCTGTGTCGAAGAGAGCCTGCAATCACTGAGTCTGTGTTAAATCGTCCAAAAAGGCTTCGTACACATCTGGAATTCGCAATCTTTCATAAAAGGAACAAATTGTCCACACGATTGATTCTCCCGACTGAATGCAGTGTTTAACAGTGTTAAAATGGCCAATCCGTGACAGGACACGTTTTTGGACGTTGCTAAAATAATTTTGTTCTCTGTTTCATGCCAACTACGACGAGCTAACCTAACTGACGCTTGGAAAAGAGAGGAAAGATTCGCAGGTGATATAATTGGATCTACAAATAAAGCCGAAAGACAGCACGTTGGGCCAGATCTATATTTTTATTATTAAAGCTTGCTAGTATAGTTGAAGTATACGCTTATCTGTTTAATGTTATTTGATATTTGAACATTGATTAATTGTGTTCATGTTAGATGTGTTTTGATTGACCTGTCCCAGTTGCATTTATCTGTATATGAACATTAAGAAAGTAGACACATAAGTACTCTTGTGTGAACGGAGTTACATATAGTGACAGTAGAAGGGAGTTATATATAGTGACAGCAGAACATTTATATGATTTTAACTAGGGCAATGTTTAGGGTGAGTCAAGCAGAGCATAGCAGCACGCAACAGCCTTCAGCTGTTAGCACTGATAATAATGATGCAGTAAGAAGTGTTGTAGGACCGATGGCTACAGAGAGCGCAATAGAACGCCCTGTAGACACGGCTGGAGGTGTAACAGCAAGTACGCAGCATGGATTAGATCCATTGGTAATTATCATGAGACAGATGCAGATGATAACCGAGAGCATGAATACTTTGAAAACCGACATTAACGCGAAATTAGCCTCAGTTACTGAAGGGCAAAATGATTTGAATACGAAATTAGCCTCAGTTACTGAAGGGCAGGAAAATCTGAAAACTGACATTAACGCGAAATTAGCCTCAGTTACTGAAGGGCAGGAAAATCTGAAAACCGATATTAAAGCACAATTAGTGACAGTCACTCAAACTCAAGAAGAAATGAAATTAGTCCAGACTGAGATTAAGCAGCAGTACTAGACAGTTTTTCCGAATTAGAGCAGCGGATAGAGGCGAAGACCAAGGAACTCAAAGATCAGGCCGGAGAGACGGAACGAAAATTAACTGCACAAATAGAATCGGTGAAAGCACAATGTGAGGAATCTACTCACCGCGTACGTGTCGAAATGAAGGAGTATGTGGCTATTAAGATAGATATTGTACGGGAACAAGTGGAAATGGTTCCGCAATTAGTACAAAAGCAAGACGCCATGTCATGTTCAATTGCGCAACTTCCTGAATTGGCACATACACAGGCTAACCTAAAGGAAAGCGTTGAACATCTGACAGAGCGTCAAGACGTTATAGACCACCAAATTAACGTATTAACGGGTAAATTATCCGAAATCACATTAGAAAACAAAAGGCTAATGCGTGAAAACGTTGAGCAAAATGTTAAGGCAGCATTCCAGAGTTTATCTGGCAAACAGGAAGAGAATTTGTTTGCGAAAGGACTTGAGGAGATGCGACAGCAGTTAGGTGCTGATTTGGAGCATTGGAAACAAACGATAGAAGAGTCGATGCGCGCTTCACAACAAAGCTCAGAACAAATGAATACAGGGCAGCAGCAGAAGTTGGCAGCGACTATAGAGCCAGTTACTGCCCATTCGCACACAATACCGACTTGTGTAAGTAATTTAAACATTAAATTGCCACAAGCTGGTTGTTCGCATGAATTCTTATCTAACGGAGATTACGAAAGCCTTTGCAATGCCGAAGAAAAAATGATAAAGCATCGGCAATTCCAGATTTTTAACCCTGACAAAAGGGGGGGTCCATCCAATTGTTTTTGTTCGAAGTTTCAGAGGAGTGCTACCCAGAAATTGGTCGGAGTGGCAGAAGATCAGTTTTGTAACAGGCTATATACAAGGTTCGGGGGCGATCTGGGCCTCGGACATGACTTCTGCTTGCTCGACATAAGACGATTTTGAGAAGGCGTTTTTAGCAAAGTTCTGGTCAGAAGGGGTAAAGGAACGCCTAAGGCAGGAGGTGCTCTACCCAGAGCCTTTCTCCTTTTCGAAAGGAAGCCTTAGAAAGTATTTCGAAAAATATATAAATAAAACGAGATACTGGGACAGACCTATGCCCTTGCCAGACATAATAAACATACTTAAGGCAAGACTACCAACTAGCATCCGGAATCAATTGATTTACGGCAACGACAAAGACTTGGAGTCGTTCCTCACGACGTTAGACCATATGGATATTATCGAAGAGAACAACCAGAAAGCCCATAATAACAGATTCCAATATAGGGAGATAGAACCTCCGCCAAGCGGTAGGCAAGGTGGAAGTATGTGTTATACCAAAGGCGGTCAATCGACACTTAAAGGGAATGAACAGAGATCGTTAAATAATGGAGAAACCCCTCAAAATCTCAATAGTAAGCCCGGCAATGGTCTTGCGAGGTGCTATTCAAGGAACAACAGGAACGGGAAAAGATACAATCCCGTGTGGGGGAACGAAAGAAATTTCAGACCCCAAGCCTGGAATAATAACAATAATAGAAAGTGGAATCAACTGGGGGGAAAGAATTCAAATAGCCAACATCAGTGGGGACGGACATCTACGAATCAACCGGTGATTACTGAAGTGACGGATGATGTCAACCAGCAGACAAATCAAAATCCAACAAACTTGTAAGGACCCACTCGTGCCCCGGAGGAGCGGTCAACAATTGGTTGAGGGGCAACAGGATACGTGTACCCATGCTAACGTATAATGATGGACGATTACTGGCAGATGAACCGACCGAGGACTTAGAACCACAAGATGAGGATAAGGAACAGGTGGCAGTAGCCGAAGTACAAGTCATTATGGAGACCATACCTATAGTGGCGGTTTTAGACACAGCTGCAACCACAAATATTATTTCGGAGGCACTACTCAACAGGATCAGAAATATAAGACGAGTACCAGTATTTCCAGTTCAAGATTGCAGAACAATAGGCGCCGTTGGGGCTCGATCGGCTAAAGTAAAGGTGCAGTCACTACTTGGTGTGGAATTCGGAAATGTAGCAATATTAAGCACATCCCTTGTGAAAAATTTGGTGGTAGATTGCATTATCGGAGTCGACAGCCTACGTCAATACGGATGCAGAATAGATTCTAAAACAGGAAAAATTTGGTTGAATGTTAATAAACAAGAAATTGAGTTGGAGTTGTTGAGAAAAAAAAGTCTTACGAGAAAATATAATTGTGGGATCAGTGAAGTAATCAGGACGGTCCAAAATTCTAAAGAGCACGTAATTAATGAGTTCCAAGTCAAAGAAGATTTCGGTCAATTAGTGTTTGAAAAGTTAAATGAATCCGACTGCATTATCGAAGATCAGAAGAAGCAGCTCAATGAATTATTATTAACGTATGAAAACGTTTTTGATGAAAGGCCAGGAGTTATTAAGGGATACATATGCCATCTCTACGTTAAGCCGCATGAAACGTATTGTAGAACTTTCTATCTTGTTCCCTGGAGGTTAAAGGCTCAAGTTCAAAAGGAAATATTGAGCAGATATACAACAACATGCCCCACTCCTCCACTGGATATACACCTCATGAATAGATGTTCGAGGCAAAAGAAGAAAACTTCTGGACTGAACATATGCCCAAAACTCAGAAAACTGAGATGCCTTGGGAAGAAAAAATAAGACAAGCCATCATAAATATGACGCAAAAGGCTGATCAGAGAAAACAACAATATGACAAATTAATCAAGAGGGTACAGGCGTACCACGTCGGAGAGAAGGTACTAGTCAAAAGACATACCAAATCATCCTTAATAAAGAAGAGTATAAAGAAATGGGAGTTATTATATACTGGCCCATACATCATTCTACAAATTCCGAACCCTGGGGCTTATCTGTTAGCATACCCGGGATCTAACAAAATTAAAGGGTTATTTTCCCATAACGACTTGAAAAAAATTAATGAAGATTAGAAGATAGGGAGGAATGGTGTTGCGAGTGACAGAGATGAACGCTAGTAAAAACATAACAATAAACTGTGTGTGTTTAGTGTTAGAAAACTTTAAACAGAAATAATTAATCAGTGACACAGATTGTAGAAATAGTGACTAACTATTGCTATCGAGTGCTGTAAAGAAGATAGTGGAGATAGGTTTCCCCTGTGTTTGGGTAAACATGGAACTTTAGCATTGCTAATGTCATCAAGATTTATAAAGGATCTGAATGACCCTCAAGAAGAAAGAAATGTTTCCCGAAAATGACGCTGCGTAATCAAAAGAGGTTCCTAGTGAATGTTCATATATAATTTCAAGTGCACGCTTAGATGTGTAAACGTGTGAAGTGATGCATTTAGGCAGTGAATCATGAGTGACGGTTAACGCCGCAAAGATAATTTCCCGCGCAAAACAATTGACGTCGGCGCGAGAGTTAGAATCGATATAGACGACACAGATATGCTTTGTAAGGGACTCGCATGAAACGCGAGGGGAAACTGATTGATGTTGAACTTCAAAAAAGTGTCATAATAAGACGTTAAGAGTTCTTGATTTATTGTTGAATGTCGAAAGAAACTAAGATTCATAGAATTAGTAGTTATTTAATGGCTCTTGTGAACTTTTGGAATTTTGTTTGAAAATCCATTTCCATATATGTGCATGTCTGAATGCCGGATGAATCAGAGAATAAATGAAAGAAGTGCATCCACATTCATCACTACTAATAACTTTTACATTACAGCAATCAAGCGGAGAAATATATGTATTTAGGATAAAAATTTTATGAGTATAGATAAATGATATGACTTTTCAAGGAAATGATGGTTTATGTCTTTGTATAAAATGAACCACACTTTCCGTTATTCGATGATTTGAATCCAAAATCTACTGCAAGTTGCATGAATCCTTTAAATTACGAAGAATAAATCTTTGACAGAAAATGTGTCAGAATTTTTGGACTTACAACCACAAGTGGTGATGCGGAGTCCAAAAGAAAATTCAAACTAGAGTAAATATTATGATGTTTTCGACAACAGCATTAGTCAATCGATAAATGGAAACCTTAAGTCAATGGCTAAATTCCTTGCAGTACATCGTAAGAAAAAGGATGCATGAAGCCATAGGGATTTTGTTTTCAAAAAGGAGAATCTTGGACGGTGCAACCTAACCAGTTCTTTTACAGGAAGAGTATCCCTTTCGGTCATTGCTAATTCTTTTGGAATGAATGTTGCACTTGAAATCTGGTATCCCTGTCCCTTCTACTCTTCCCATTGTGGGCCGCGTAGAAGACCGACTACAAATGTGGACGTCGGGGACATGCAAGATCCGGGGGAGTTTCAGCACCGCAAGATATTGTCCTGGGAACAAGACTGTAAAAAAAAAAAAAAAAAAAAAAAAAAAAAAGACCTCGAGTTATTTATTGTAAAATTTTTTTTTAGCTAGAGGCACAAATCACTCTTCTCCACATTGTTATATAAATCGATACCTATCTTTCATTTAGAGATCAATTTCAAAATTATTTTTTCTCTTCTGTAGGCATTCCTATCTTCTATGTACCGTAGGCTGGGGGTCTAGGCTTAAGAGGTTTTCCAAGGTTTCCCTGCTTAAGAAAGTTCCCGAATGGGTAGACCCTGATAACAGTTTCATGAAAGATCATCTTCCTTGGTTGTGCACAGCAAACTTAACACCTTGATGGACGTAAAAGCAATACAGCCGCGGTACCTGTCTCTTCATTTCTTCTGTTTTCAATGTTTCTTTTCTTCGTCTGTCTTAAACATAATTAATTTTTTTCAGTCGGAGGACTGACATCACTTCCGGGTTACCCACACTAATAGATAGCTCGCGAAGTGTGTTCGATAAATCAAAATTAGGCTCACAAACTTCGCTCGCTGCGAGGGGCATTGTAATGTCCCCACAGAAAATACCCTCTACCACGCACCAATTAATCATTGTCAATCAAACCATCCACATTCATTCACTTTGGAAAAGTATCTGATCTGATTTTCTCGTAACATTCGCGGCGACAGCTCGACGACGCCAAAGTATTTTCTAGTGCGTTTATTCTTTGAAATAACAGAGATGCATATATGCATTCTCCATGGTTGTTAGAGTGGTAACTAGGACAGCTTCTGGAGTATCTGTTGAGGGATTGTGTGTTTCTGAGAGATACATATTTTGCTTTTCTTCTCGCTAAAGCGAGCCAATTAACATTTGTGCCGCTAGCGGTTTGTTTGAAGAGAAAGAGACTGTAAACGGAAAATAATTAAGACGTGAAATCACCGGAGATCTGGACATGTAATGGAGATGGATTGAATACACAATTTCCTTCATAAATAAGGTTTGTGACTTTTGTTCTGGAGTGAATGAACGAATGAGTTTTTTCTGAATCATTTGATGATCACGTTGGCCCTGTAATTAGTGGGGAAGTTTCAGCTGTGTCGAAGAGAGCCTGCAATCACTGAGTCTGTGTTAAATCGTTCAAAAAGGTTTCGTACACATCTGGAATTCGCAATCTTTCGTAAAAGGAACAAATTGTCCAGACGATTGATTCTCCCGACTGAATGCAGTGTTTAACAGTAATAACAAATGTTAAAGGGAACAAGTGAACATTTTGTCCCAAAAGAGGGAACGTCTATTTAAAAAAAAATTGGACTGTATCAGATACCTATATGTGAATACACATCAGTTAATAGAAAAGTCTGATACCAAAAGGGTGTTTGTGGAAGAAGCAGACGAGAGGGCATTGAGTACATGTTAGCTGGGGCAACCGCCTTATCGTCAAGAAAGGTGTGAGGGATGTTCCCTGATATCAAAGCCTAACCCATGGCGACTGCAACAGGATTAGAAAAGAGACGGGGAGACATGGATGCAGATAGAGAAAGGAATTTTCAAGATGGTTCTTAAACGCCACATATGTGGACGAACTGTCCACATACACAGTGGTGTTGGCCAGAGAAAACGTTTTTCACGTGACCAAATTAAGTTCACTGAAAGATGCTAAAACATATGCAATCTGTTAAGAGGATTTAAGGAATTCGCTGACACTGGGAATTCTGTGAGCGGTAATGAAAGAAATGCACGCAAATAGGGTATCTGAAACAGCCAAAAATGTGTGCGATAGATGGTCATGGGGTAGGAATAGCACCTCTCTGTTAAGGGGCAATGGGGCTGTAGAGTCACTGTGCGGCGCTGTCAGGGTACATAAGCACAGACAAAACGCGTGCAGTGGCAGAAATTTGCTAGGATACATTAGTGAGTGGAAAGAAACATAATATTTTATTGCTTTTGGGTTCAGAGGTGTCCGTGGCAGGTTCTGACCTGACGAGGAAAAGGAGGGTGCGCTTACCACGATGTAGGTTACATGAAGTGGGTGGAAGCGACATGATCCCTGGACACAATGGCGTTTGGTTCTTGAGTTGGGAAATCAGACTTGCATATTTTTACAGACATTTTGCCTCATATAGACTAAGGTTACTGCACATACTTAGGGGTAGATTTTTTGCTTGAACATCAAGTTAAAACGGATCTGGTAGTAATTTTCTGGTAAATATATGAAGTGTAGCAGAGACACTACAGAAATATGAGGAATTAGATGAAGCATGATGTTTATACACACGGGTTTTGCAAGTGTATATACGTTAGATGGTGGACAGGTAGTGCCCATGAGGGCAGACAATTTTGGGAGCATAGATGTAGAATTGTCCAACGGCCTGATGGATACCATGGATTTTGCAGGAATGGTTTGGGCCCTAAGCTTAAGGGTTCCCCCAGTTTAGTTTCATTGTGGGGAAGGTACCGCTCTTTGAAGGTGCAGACAAGGTAGCAACTCAGTACTTATTGCCAGAATATGAATATGTGTTTAATCCTCATGTGTTTTTGCTAGTGACCCTACCAAAACAGCACAGAATCCCAACTGGGAAATATCTACCTGTGTATCGTAAAACATACTGTACAACACATCACCTGCTCTCACTGATGGATGAATTTATTAAGTAGCAATTACAACAAGATATTATTGATGAAAGCACCAGTTCCTGATGTGCAGTAACAGTAACTATCTTGAAGACAAGTGCAAATGGGATGAAGACATATTACTTTCATTGTGATTATCGGCATCTTAAGAAGTGTACAGTTACACGTGGTTATCTAAGCCTGAATATAACAGAAACGTAGCGTATCCTTGCGCAATGCATGTAGTTTTTCTACCATGGATGTGTGGAACAGTTATCACGAGTTAAGAAACAGAACCAGAGTATCATCTAGACAAAGCATTTACAGTCCCATTAGGACATTATCAGTATCAGCATATTCCATTTGGACTGAAAATCGCCCAGCCCCATGAAAGCGCCGTTTTACAGGGAATGAGGTCTATTCAGTGCTGTATGTGTTTAGATGACATAGCTCTCATTGTAAAGAACATGGGAGAGCATATATTGCAGCTTTCGGAAGTGTCTAAATGGTTATGTATGGTGTGAGTTTACAAAACTGCCACAGTAGAGAAAGTTTAGTATTTATGACATGTGGCTAGCAGCAAGGTAATCCAGATAGATTCCAGGATAATAAAAACCATATAGAATAATCTGACACCACAGACAGAAAAAGAGTAGCAGTCTTTCTTGGTGCTGGAGAAATAATTACTACTGGAAAATTGTACCAAAATTTGCAGAAGTATCTCGGCTGCTCAGTCATTCAATAAAGAAAAGAGTGAAGGTTCAATGGTCAGTGGAGCGTGAATATATGTTCAGTCAGCCGAAATAATAGTTGACAACTGGACTGAGATTAGTATCCCAAAATATAAGAAGGAATTTATGCTGCTATAACACTGCAACATGAGATATCATGTGCTCAAATACTTAATGAGTCAGGAAATGAATATAACAGAACACCCAGTTGCCTATGCCTCATTACGGTTGTAAGGGGTCCATTTGTACGTGGAGACCGATTTTGTAATATAATTCATGAAAATGGCTTGAAAATACTGTTGTATGTAGAAGAAATAGTGTTTTTGACACCACTGAACCAAAGATGTTGCCTGTGTGACAGGTATATCATCGATGAGGATGAAATGATGATGATTAGGACAACACAACCCAGGCCCTTGGGACTGACATTCTGTCGCACTGACCACTCAGCTACCAGGGGCGGACAGCTATGTTGTGAAATGAAGTATTAGAGCAGATGCTGATCGTGTGTGAGTGGAATATGATAGTCACAGAACAACAAACTGACATTTAGCTGAACAATATTGGTGCTGAATATGTAAGCAAGATGTAGAGCAATATGTAAAGACCTGTGTACTATCTGCACAATGATCCATAATAAGTCGTTGATGTATTCAATCACAGAGATTATCAGAGGAAAACAACCCATTTCAGATGATCGGTTTTCACATCTTGGGTCCTTTTGACCAGCGACAAACAGGGAATTATTATGTGTAAATGATAATAGGTCACTTTTTGCATTACATAGAGATGGCGACCATTCTAAATCAAAAAGCTGATGCAGGTGTGCAAACCATAGTTAATTTATTGTTAAGATTCTGTACTCCAGATATGGTGATTATGCATGAAGATACTGACTTGATGTCAGAGCTGATACAGCAACCTTGTCACTTGCCATGAATTCATAAATTAAGAATTAGCCCACTACACCTTCTAGCAAGTGGGAGAACGGAAATGGTTCGAAAGAAGATAGGGAAGATGTTGAGACATTATGCAAATAGTCATCATAATGACAAGGGTACACTGTTTTCTTATTTAGTCGCTATGAGCAGCTTAAAAATTCAAGAGAGTGTGGGTCCGTCGCTGTACAGGGTAGTGATAGTGAAACCCAGAGTGGTGGAAAAAGGAGAATTAGTGAGGAATTTTGTGACCTTAAGAGCAGCATGGTGCTATCTACAACAAACAAATACAAAAGGCCAAAAACAACAGGAGTGAAGGAGCAATGGAAGACAAAGTTGCCTGATGAGGCCAATGGATGATGTTGATAAGCCCTTACACCCTGAGAGAAAAAACTACATAATATGCTCATTAAAGCAGGATCTGTACAAAGTGGTGCTGTAATGGCACAATTACAGCTCCCTACTTATTATTTAACTCTTTTTTGGGTGTGTCATAGGCTTTACCACAAATACTGGCGTTGGATCCAGAAAGAGGATAAGAGGTTAAGAAAGGAAATGCACTAAAATCAAGATTCAGGCTGACACAGAAAAGAGAGAATTGTAACTTAAACATGAAGCACTAACAGTGGATATGAATGCTATATGGTACACCCATATTCAGTGAAATGGAGGACATAAGGGATATTTGTACATATCAGACGCTGTTAGTTACACCAGACAGGAAGGCTCATGCGTTGATGGCAGCAGAGGAACTGCACTGATGACAGAGCAAACCGATTTTGGAACGCCCCTCTTTGGTGGTACTTGCTTTTGTGGGGACATGTGAAATGGAGCTAGGTCTTGGGGGAACAGACGTGAGAGAATGGTCGCAGGACATCCTTGCAACCAACCCATATTTTCAGAAAGTGGGACCTGACTCGGTGTACTCAATGTATGATGCATTTGTAGTTATCACAACCAGCTATGAGCAAGGATACTCAAGGAGAACAGAACAACGGAAATTACAAAACATTTTTCAGCTTCTAGCAACAATAACAGGGACTATGGCTTCGAGCCTAACGTACAAGCTGCTGTATTATTTATCTGATAATACTTTAGAAATCTTGCAAGAGAAGAACTAACGTACCTGCATACTGCCCTTTATTACACCATAGATAAGTACCTTGACAATCTGTTAGCAACACAAAATGGGCACTTTAGTGCAGAACTCTAGTTACAGCATATTCAACACTACTTCAGTGGGTACTTCCTTAATCCCAGTCATTGTTTGTGTGGTCTAAAACAATCATTTTCAGAGGACCATCCACCCATCTGATCTTCTGGTCCATGATTTACCAATCAGATGGTTCTGTCACAGACTCTCACTAACATGATATAATATTCTGGAAGTACCAGTCGCCATGCACCAATTAATACACTCCTGGAAATGGAAAAAAGAACACATTGACACCGGTGTGTCAGAACCACCATACTTGCTCCGGACACTGCGAGAGGGCTGTACAAGCAATGATCACACGCACGGCACAGCGGACACACCAGGAACCGCGGTGTTGGCCGTCGAATGGCGCTAGCTGCGCAGCATTTGTGCACCGCCGCCGTCAGTGTTAGCCAGTTTGCCGTGGCATACGGAGCTCCATCGCAGTCATTAACACTGGTAGCATGCCGCGACAGCGTGGACGTGAACCGTATGTGCAGTTGACGGACTTTGAGCGAGGGCGTATAGTGGGCATGCGGGAGGCCGGGTGGACGTACTGCCGAATTGCTCAACACGTGGGGCGTGAGGTCTCCACAGTACATCGATGTTGTTTCCAGTGGTCGGCGGAAGGTGCACGTGCCCGTCGACCTGGGACAGGACCGCAGCGACGCACGGATGCACGCCAAGACCGTAGGATCCTACGCAGTGCCGTAGGGGACCGCACCGCCACTTCCCAGCAAATTAGGGACACTGTTGCTCCTGGGGTATCGGCGAGGACCATTCGCAACCGTCCCGCACACCGTTAGGCCGTCTTCCGCTCACGCCCCAACATCGTGCAGCCCGCCTCCAGTGGTGTCGCGACAGGCGTGAATGGAGGGACGAATGGAGACGTGTCGTCTTCAGCGATGAGAGTCGCTTCTACCTTGGTGCCAATGATGGTCGTATGCGTGTTTGGCGCCGTGCAGGTGAGCGCCACAATCAGGACTGCATACGACCGAGGCACACAGGGCCAACACCCGGCATCATGGTGTGGGGAGCGATCTCCTACACTGGCCGTACACCACTGGTGATCGTCGAGGGGACACTGAATAGTGCACGGTACATCCAAACCGTCATCGAACCCATCGTTCTACCATTCCTAGACCGGCAAGGGAACTTGCTGTTCCAACAGGACAATGCACGTCCGCATGTATCCCGTGCCACCCAACGTGCTCTAGAAGGTGTAAGTCAACTACCCTGGCCAGCAAGATCTCCGGATCTGTCCCCCATTGAGCATGTTTGGGACTGGATGAAGCGTCGTCTCACGCGGTCTGCACGTCCAGCACGAACGCTGGTCCAACTGAGGCGCCAGGTGGAAATGGCATGGCAAGCCGTTCCACAGGACTACATCCAGCATCTCTACGATCGTCTCCATGGGAGAATAGCAGCCTGCATTGCTGCGAAAGGTGGATATACACTGTACTAGTGCCGACATTGTGCATGCTCTGTTGCCTGTGTCTATGTGCCTGTGGTTCTGTCAGTGTGATCATGTGATGTATCTGACCCCAGGAATGTGTCAATAAAGTTTCCCCTTCCTGGGACAATGAATTCACGGTGTTCTTATTTCAATTTCCAGGAGTGTAGAATCATACTTCCTGTCTTACAACACAAAGCCAGAGCGAGCATATTTGCTCCCACCTCATCCATAGTGGTATTCCACTGGCACTCCATATTCGACTGGCAAATTCTCAATACATCGGTTGAATGTGCGGCCCAGCACCTACAGCCTCTAAAGCAGCATCATGAACTGGGAAAATCAGCTGACATACGAGCTGTAAGATACTCCTGATGGTTCCAGGCTTCAAAGTGGATCCAATGCGGTGAAACCTACAGCTGGGCTCTTTCACCTGACGCTCAGCCCTACAGCCAGTCCCTGAGAACCCACAGTTCAAAAAAAAAAAAAAAAAAAAAAAAATGGTTCAAATGGCTCTGAGCACTATGGGACTTAACATCTTTGGCCATCAGTCCCCTAGAACTTAGAACTACTTAAACCTAACTAACCTAAGGACAACACACACATCCATGCCCGAGGCAGGATTCGAACCTGCGACCGTAGCAGTCGCGCGGTTCCGGACTGAGCGCCTAGAACCGCTAGACCACCGCGGCCGGCCCCACAGTTCAACTTCGGGCTTCTGCACAGTCCTGCTAGCCACTTTGGTCACACGTCGTGTACGTCTACCCCACTGTTTAAAAACGCTTGTGGTGGAGATGACATTCGACCTTCACTCATCCGTGAACCATCACTAGCAGTCGCTGTTATGCTGCCATGGCACTCTGCTGGGTCGGCATACTCACATGTTACTGGCTAGCTACGGCTACCTGTTGGGCAGCAGTTATGAACCTCACATGTGTAAGCACAAAGAATATTGTTGCTGTATAAGCCTTCTTGATTCAGTGCTCGCCGCAGTACTTGAGATCCAATCCCACAGCTCCTCACATACGCCACTGCCAGATCTCGAGTGACTATCGTGCAACACAAGTGTCACTGTAGCGGTCAAAGCATAACGCGACAGTTACGTACCATATGCCACTGATTTTCGCACTCGGTTAAGTTTTCTTCGACATTCATGTCCCACTAATTACAACTGAAGTGCAAAACAGCAGATTTTTATTGAGGAACTAATTAAAGTTTCAAAACCAAGTCTGCAGTATTTAATGAAACACACATTTTATCCTCAACATTCTTGGAACTGAGAATATTGTGTCTTAGTTTGATTTTCGTAAGACAGTCGCACACTACCAGCTAACATACGCTCTCATACTTGATCACCAACAGTCTTGTGCATATCGCCCCCATGATGATGATGATGATGATGATGATGTTTGGTTTGTTGGACGCTCAACTGCGCAGTCATCAGTGCCCATACAAAGTTCAAATAACCCCCCGCCCTATGAAACCCGTAGCAAGTTTCTTAAATTTCCGAAAGCTTCTCGCTGGATAGCAAGAAACAGAAATGCATCATAAGCGTCACAACGCTAAGACCTGCGTGTTACTTTAGTGGGCATCTATGGCTACATCCAACCTCCGCTAACTACTGTGAAGTGCTTGGCTGAGCTACTTCCCACTGTACCAGTTATTAGGGCCCGTTACAATTCCACCACGTATGGAGCACGAAACATGATTGGTCAAATACCTCTAAGCACGCGCTGATATTAGTTTAATCTTGGCTCTGCGACCATTATTGGAAACGATATGTAGAAGGTTGTAAATTATTTCTGGATTCGTCACTTAAAGCTGGTTTTTGAAATATTATAAATAAGCTTTCTCAGCATAATTAAAGTCTATCTGCAAACATCTGCCAATTCAGTTCTTTGAACAGCTATCTGACAGTCTCCCACGGATCGCCGCACGGGGTAGCCGCCCCGTTTGTGGCGCTTTGCCTCCACGGTTCGCGTAGCTCCCCCCAGGAGGTTCGCGCCGTCCCTCGGGCATGATTGTGTGTGTTATCCTTAGCGTAAGTTAGTTGAAGTTACATTACGTAACGTGTGTAAGCTTAGGTTCCGATAACATCAGCAGTTTGGTCCCGTAGGAACTTACCACAAATATCCAATTTTTTTCCACGGATCAAACAAACTGTGACATTCGTGTTGCCCTCTTGCATATATGTTCAATGTTTCCTGTTAGTTCTGTAGCGGTTCCACACAATCGAGTAATAATCTAGAACGTGCCACACGAATGACTTGTAGACTGATTGAATTTCCCTGGCATTCTACCAATGAACTTAAGTCTGCCACCTGCTTCACCTGTGACTAAATCTATGTGATGATTCCATTTCATACCCACATAAACTGTTACACGCAGATTTTTTTACGAGCTCATCGTTTCTGTTTTTGACACATTCATACTGTACTAGTAGAATACCACGTTCTCTCATTTATTAATGTACACATTTTCGCATTCCTGAACATTTAAAGGAAGCTTTCAGTCTTCGTACCTCTTGGAAATCTTATCAAGATCCGACTGAATACTTGCACAGTTTGTAGCAGACAGTAATTCGTTACTGATAAGCACATTATCTGCGAAAACTCTGAGATTACTGTTAATATTTTTTGAACATTTGTTAATACACCCCATGAACAGTGACGGTTACAGCACAATTCCTTAGGTCACACCTGAATTTATATCTACGTCTGTCGATGACTCCCCATTTAAGATAATGACTTGCACCCTGCCTCCAATAAATCTTGAATGCAGTCACAAATTTCACTTGTTAAATATACGATAGTACTTTCATAACAAACATAAGTGTGGCACTGCGTCAAAAAGTTTTTGGGAGTTAAAAAATACTGTAGCTATCTAACAGTCTTCACCCAAAGCTTTCAGTATGTCATCTGAGATAAGTGTGAGTTGGGTTCCACATAATCTATGCTTTCGGAATCCATATTGGATGGAGTGGAGGAAGTTTTTCTCTTTGAAATACTTCATGAAATTTGAGCTCAGACTGTGTTCTAAGGCTCCACAGCAAATTGATGTCAAGGATTTTGTACAGCAGTTTTTTCAATCGTTTCTGTTTTCCTTTTGTAGAGGGGTGTGAACTGCGCTTTCTTCCAGCCACTGGGAATGATTTTTGTTCGAAGGATATACGGTATATTACGGCTAAAACAAAAATAGCTTTTTGTTAAATTCTAAGGAATTCAGCTATTCATCAACGCCATTCGCACTAATGATAAATATATTGCCCTAAAAAATACAACACATTCAGGGACAAGATCATTTTATTGACAAGTGGGGTGACAGGTAATTCATCATTGTAGGAGTATGTGATAACAAATTCAGACTGAATGAAACACACATGTTACAGTTAACATTGGCAAAGTAGCAAAGCAGTCCTATCAACACGTAGTACATCCCCCCCCCCCTTTCCGCCCACTGCGGCAGGGCATGAGTGTACACTCCCATGAAACGATCATAAATGTGCCGAATTGCATACTGCCTTAAGAATATCTCAAGCATCTTGTGACTTTCGTTCCAATTTGGCAATAATCCTTGCAGATCTAGAATAACGAGAAATTTTCCGAATCATCAAGCCCCATATTTGTTCAATTTACGAGAAATTTGGTGGTCCTGCTGTTCAGGCCCGTGGTACACCTCGAAGAGCACATTTCGTAGCGGCAGCCGTTTGTGAGTGCATTGTCCTCTTAAAAAGGCACATCTCCTTACAGTCGAAGAAATGTTAGCAGCATAGGTTTAATAACTTGTGCAATGAAGCAAACACTGGTTACTTTGTCCTGCAGAAACATCAAATGTGATCGCGGGTTGCAGCAGATGGTTCACTACACTACGAAGTGAGTATAGGACCTGTATGTCACGGGCAAAGCACTCTCAAATAGGCAATTCACTAGGTCTACGCCATACAGACAGAAAAAACTCTCATTACCGAAGATAACAGATCGCCATCCCAGTCAACGATTTCACGACAACAGAGTAATCCATTCATAGCTGTGTCGTGGAGTCAGTGGTAGCCTGAACGGAGGTACACGTAATCTTGATCCTGCTGCAAGCAGACGTCGATCTCGAAGAACGTCTGTACTACGCGGACGTTCAGAAACTGGTCTACAGGCGTGGCAATGTTCCACAGTTCGCTGTTGGACGAAGCGACATACGACCGATACACTGTCGCCAATATTTGAAACAGTCCGTCGATACGTCCACTCAACTTTCCACAGGGCCACAATTAGACCGAGTTCAAATAGCATAAGCTGCTCATACTGCAGCCACAGAGAATGCACATACACCATCCAGTAGCATTAATGCGATAACTACCACTGTTCGACTTCAACGTTTCGGCATCAACGTACAATAATCACTCACAGACAACAGGTGGCAGCACTAGCGGTGGAGGGAATATAAAACGTGTCAGGGGGGATGCGGATAAAAGTGCAGCCGTTGTCGTAATTCGGAAACAGAGTGATTTATCTTGCGTCCAACGGTAGAAGCATTTCCGAAACAGCTAAGTTTTTGAACTGTTGGCATGCCGCCATGGTTAAGATTTGCCATGCACGTCAAACTAGCACTATCCAAAACTGGTGCCGAGGCAACTGTGGGGCACTACGAGCCATAGATAACAGGGGTGAAGGATGGTTGCGGAGATGTGTAAAAGGGTTCAAATGGCTCTGAGCACTATGGGACTCACCATCTGTGGTCATCAGTCCCCTAGAACTTAGAACTACTTAAACCAAACTAACCTAAGGACATCACCCACATCCATGCCCGAGGTAGGATTCGAACCTGAGATCGTAGCGGTCACGCAGTTCCAGACTGAAGCGCCTAGAACCGCACGGCCACACCGGCCGGCGGAGATGTGTAAAGCGAATACACTTGCAACTGTTGAGTAACTGACCACCATAATGAACCAAGGGGCTACTAACAGTATTTTCTCGAAAACGGTTTAGCGAACGTTACTGCTTATGGGCCTCCGCAACAGGCGCCTAGTTCTTGCATCCATGCTGACTGATGTTCATTGGCGAAGAAGGATGGAATTTTCACTTCAATACCGCGAATGGACGTTCTCTGACTGGTGACAGATGGCCTTTTCAGATGAATCACGTTTTATGCCCCATCGGACAGATGGCCATTTTCAGCGTGTACGAGAATCGTCGGCAGCGTCCCGGTCAGAGGATGGTGCGTTATGGTCTTGGGCATGTTCTCGAGGCATTCCCTGGGTGATCACGTCATTCTGGAAGGCACCGTAGGTCAACGCAAGTACGTGTCTAACTTGGGGGACCACGTCCACCTCTGCACATGGTTTGTTTGTCTTCGGTACGATGGCATCCACCAGTGGGACAATATAACGAGCATCACCATCTACATCTATGTACCATCTACATCGATACTCTGCAAATCACATTTAAGTGCCTGGCAGAGGGTTCATCGAGCCACCTTCACAATTCTCCAGTATTCCAGTTTCTTGCAGCGTGCGGAAAGAATGAACACCTATATCTTTCCGTACGAGCTCTGATTTCCCTAATTTTATAGTGGTGATCGTTCCTCCCTATGTAGGTCGGTGTCAACAAAATATTTTCTCATTCGGAGGAGAAAGTTGTGATTGGAATTTCGTGAGAAGATTCCGTCGCAACGAAAAACGCCTTTCTTTTAATGATGTGCAGCGCAAGTAATGTATCATTTTTGTGACACTCTCTCCCATATTTCACGATAATACAAAACGTGCTGCGTTTCTTTGAGCTTTTTCGATGTACTCCGTCAGTCCTATCTGGTAAGGATCCCACACCGCGCAGCAGTATTCTAAAAGAGGAGGGACAAGCGTAGAATAGGCAGTCTCCTTAGTAGGTCTGTTACATTTTCGAAGTGTCCTGCCAATAAAACGCAGTCTTTGGTTAGCCTTCACCACAACAGTTTCTAAGTGTTCCTTCAATTTAAGTTGGTCGTAGTTGTAATACCTAGGTACTTAGTTGAATTTACGGCTTTTAGATTAGACTGATTTATCGTGTAACCGAAGTATAACTAGTTCCTTTTAGCACTCACGTGGATAACCTCACACTTTTCGTTATTTAGGGTCAACCATACGGATTTCCATCAGTTTTATTCATTTTCAGTCTGTGGGGAAGTAAGTAACTAAACAATCGTTTCTGATTACTAAGCCTGATGAAACATCTTATAGCATCACAAAGTGTACCGTGTCGTATAAGCAATTGAGTATTTCGTAGTGGATGTCTCGCAAAATATTGTTGCTTGCTGGTTCAGAGGTTAAATAGAAAAAGTGCAAAAGGAATTCACTGTCTGACGATAATAGGTAAGTCAATATAATTTCGTACTTACTTACACAAGCAGTGAGTATGCAAAAGATTAGCGTTGTATTCTCTGTAGTAGGTAGAACAGCCACCAGAACACGTTAATGTTGTTCCTGTTAGTGTGGTTACGCAGCGTGATACGGTACTTAAGGGGCGTGAATACTGTCAGATGTTGAATGACCATTGTGAAGCACACGGAAAAAACGCTGACTCACATGGGTATGCGGCATCAGCAACTGTGTTTGAGAAAGAACTAATTTGGTGGTGGGGGGTGGGGGGGGGGGGTGGGGGGTGGGGGGGTGGAGAGCGGTTCCGTTAGGCCAATTCAGCTCATAGTGTACGTGCGTAGTTCGATCAGTACCAGGATGAGTTTATTGCATTTCCCCGGATTAAAACACAGCCGAGAATGTGTAGGACAACCTCGATCGAGCTATTTGCACCCTGGATCCTCAACTGAGAAAGCTAGATCAGCTGCCCCCGACAATGGAGTGAGTACGGCTCTACATCCCTGTCACGTCCTTCCAGAACCTCACTGACCCCCTTCATGCACATCCGCGCTGCATTGTATGGTGATTTAGGCTTTTGACACTTTAATTTGACCGTGCCGTGTATTACACGGAACACACTCGGTGAGGATATTTCATTCATTTTCCGCCAGTTTATTTCATTATCTCTACGCTGGTGCCAAAATTAAGTCTGTACGATGGAGTTTAGTATCACTGCTTCAGCTACTACCCTCTAACACAATTTCTGTCTCATCCGTGTGTGTCTGGATACTAAATTTGGTACCACACATTGGTGCGATCAACCACAAAAGACTTAAAATTAGGTCTGGGATAAATTTCACCGGCTGAAGAGCCAGCAGCGGCAGACCTTGCGGATGGGCAGGTTCCTTCGGTAGTAGACGGCGTCGCACTGGGCCCTGGCGAGCGCAGCGCAGTCCTCGGTGTACTGGTAGCACAGCGGCGCCTCGTACTTGTCGAGCAGGGCCTTCTTCTTGCGCACCTCCTGCGTCTCGACGTCGGCCTGGTGTTTCACGTGCGGCAGCTCGTTCAGCACCGACTGCGCCGACGACATCTTCGACTCCACGGCGGCCGACACCCACTTACCCTTCGCTCTCGCTCTCGCAACCTGCGGGGAGGAAGGAGGTTTAGTTTCTGATCCACTTGTCGCGAAGCTATGAATTTTTCATGGCCATTAATATGTGGTTCCTAGCCAACGCTTCGTCGCTGACTGTGAAAAGACACACAATATCTGTAGTGCAGATCTTCAAAGAGTTTCCTCCTAATACACTACTGGCCATTAAAATTGCTACGCCACGAAGATGACGTGCTACAGACGCGAAATTTAACCGGAAGGAACAAGATGCTGTGATATGCAAATGATTAGCTTTTCAGAGCATTCACACAAAGTTGGCGCCGGTGGCGACACCTGCAACGTGCAGACATGACGAAACTTTCCAACCGATTTCTCATACACAAACAGCAGTTGACTGGCGTTGTCTGGTGAAACGTTGTTGTGATGCGTCGTGTGAGGAGGAGAAATACGTACCATCACGTTTCCGACTTTGATAAAAGCCTATCGCGATTGCGGTTTATCGTATCGCGACATTGCTGCTCGCGTTGGTCTAGATCCAATGACTGTTAGCAGAATATGGAATCGGTGGGTTCAAGAGGGTAATACGGAACGCCGTGCTGGATCCCAACGGCCTCGTATCACTAGCAGTCGAGATGACAGGCATCTTATCCGCACGGCTGTAACGGATCGTGCAGCCACGTCTTGATCCCTGAGTCAACAGATGGGGACGTTTGCAAGACAACAACCATCTGTACGAACAGTTCGACGGTGTCTGCAGCAGCATGGACTATCAGCTCGGAGACCATGGATGCGGTTACCCTTGACACTGCATCACAGACAGGAGCGCCTGCGATGGTGTACTCAACGACGAACCTGGGTGCACAAATGGCAAAATGTCATTTTTTCGGATGAATCCAGGTTCTGTTTAGAGCATCCTGATGGTCGCATCCGTGTTAGGCGACATCGCGGTGAAAGCACATCTGAAGCGTGTATTCGTCATCGCCATACTGGCGTATCACCCGTCGTGATGGTATGGGGTGCCAATGGTTACACGTCTCGGTCACCTCTTGTTCGCACTGATGGCACTTTGAACAGTGGACGTTACATTTAAGATGTGGCTCTACCCTTCATTCGATCCCTGCGAAACCCTACATTTCAGCAGGATAATGCACGACCGCACGTTTCATGTCCTACACGAGCCTTTCTGGGTTCAGAAAATGTTCGACTGCTGCCCTGGTCAGCATATTCTCCAAACCTCTCGCCAATTGAAAACGCCTGGTCAATGGTGGCCGTGTAACTGGCTCGTCACAATACGCCAGTCACTACTCTTGATGAACTGTGGTATCGTGTGGAAGCTGCATGGGCAGCTGTACCTGTACACGGCAACCAAGCTCTGTTTGACTCAATGCCCAGGCGTATCTAGGCCGTTATTACTGCCAGAGGTGGTTGTTCTGGGTACTGATTTCTCAGGATTTATGCTCCAAAATCGCATGAAAATGTAATCACATGTCAGTTGTAGTATAATATATTTGTCTAATGAATATCCGTTTATCATCTGCATTTCTTCTTGGTGCAGCAATTTTAATGGCCAGTAGTGCACATATCGAAAAAGGAGTGACAGGTATGTGCTAGGAATAGACAACCCATGGAAACATCACAAACACAACACATTATCGTGCCTAATACTGTGTAAGAAAACTGTTGGCATTCAAAACAGTTTTCAGTCGGTACAGAATGGACAAATACCAGTCCTTTATGGTTTTCGTGGAAGTCTTGTACCACTCTTCCAGCAAGACAGTGACAATTTCAGGTTCAGTAACAAAAGGGTTTTTACTCATCTTTTCATAAATTTAGTGTACTTAACCGTATCTGGTTTTGTTGTTTGCATTTCAATGTTTCCAAATGTACGAATATGAAGCATAAACCTATGGCTCTGGTCTAGATACCTGTGAACAATCTAAAAAGACAGGCAGAATCGCCTGTTCACGGTTTCTTTCATTTTCTTTTTTAATCAAAACTCCAAGAGATTTTTTTCCCAAGATATAGTACACCCAACTTCCAGCTCCTCCTTGATGGAACTACCTCATTTTTGCAGCAAATCTTTCTGCCTTTTTTTTAAAGTTACAATGAATTTTAAAATTAATAATTTCTTGAGTTTTTCTTAAAATTGTTGTATGTTGCTATGCATCTCAAACCCTGGTACCTGACTAAATTGGACTTCATTTTTATCTCTGCTTCCGCCGAGAAACTAGATAGTACTTAAATTAGTAAAAGTTGCGGAATATTGAAAAAAAGTTCTTTTTTGTTAAAAATGATTATGTAATCTCTCAAGCACCGAAGGAAAATTCGATTAATGTTTTTGTAATAGATAGCCTCAGTATGTCTCGAATTACTCTTGAATGACGACTACTGAATAATTCTGTATCACCGTCTTCGGCCCACGTTCACAAATTCACTCACTATTTAATTCAGACGCGGCGCCAGGGGAAGGAGTGTCATCGTTCAGGTCGATGTATGTAATAGCTTATTCACTCTTATAATAAGAACCGAAGAAATATAATGCAAAATTTTGCAGTGCGAAGCGCAATTCAAGAATGTGTGGGACGACGCCTAACCATCTAACCACGACGCGGTAGCCTTTAAAACACACTTTCCGATGAATACTTCGACCGCGATTAAGGTTCTGCGTGTTTGAGGAACCGATCTGATCAAGTTAAATAAATAAACAGCAATTAATACTTTGTCACTGCTAGACAAACCAGACCGTTGGCTTGGTACAGCCAAATTAAAGCACAAAGTCGCACATGTTGCTAACAGTCAGTGCAAGCCCGGAAGGTGATCGAGATAACTTTTCCTACTAAATTATTAAATTTACTGATGAAAAAGGATGACTACTCTGTCGGAAAACTTGATGGAATATGCAAGTAAAATGTTAAATCTGAGTAAGCCTATGTTGTGCAAATTTCGTGTGGAGGAAACGATGCAGTGTGGAGTGGATTATAGTATCTAGAAGTAAAGTGTGCACAATAAACGTATGGTTGACATTGCGCTATTTGGTAGACATCTCTATGATGTTATCAACAACAAAAACAAATACTAGCTTACCAAAAACTGCATTGCTTTTGTTGCTCAGGATTCAACTTATTTCTTTTCATTTCAATCTATTGGCTTTTGGAACGGTCCCCTACAACCATCGTAACACAGGAAATGTTATACTACAGTTTGTGTTTGGCAGTTCAGAGTGTGCATTAGATTAAGTCCCACCAGGGTACCATAAGCTTAACAAAGGACGGATTCCGACAGTAAACAAATTTTCACATACATAGTACACTGAAACCAGTTAACAAGGCCAAATTTTAACACAGGATACACAGTGTTTTAAGAAAAAATGAAGTATCAGAATTTAAGTGATTAATTTATATGGAACGTGGTTTCATACACATTGCACTGTGAAATAAATGTCACAGTCACAGTGTGTGAGAAGCGTTGTCAGACAAAGTTGCTGGTTAATTTTTAATCACTGTACTACTCAGGGCATTGTTGTATAGACGTGTAGAGTATGACATCCCGTCACTTCTATGAATACTGATATGTACGATGTTTCTTCCTCCTCTCACTGTTTCTTGGGCTAAGGACGATGGTGCTGTCACTCTCCTCAGATCGTCAGTTGCCCTTGCCGGGCAATACTGCTCGAATAATATTATCTTCGGCAGTAAGAGCCACAAATCACTGCGACAACAAAAGAACTGAATATAAATTCACCTACCACCACTACCATTCATGACTCTAATTGGTTCCATGACCAACAAGAAAAGGCATTCTTGGTAGCTACAGTTAGTAACTTGCTTAATAACGCCAAAGCATACAACCGAAATATGCAAAGAAACAAACATTATAAAACTAGTTACCTTCGGTAATCGATACAATCCTGCGATCATGAATAAACTACGTCTCACAACGAATTCTAACAACGAATTACTGAATAACTACCCAGAAGAAAAAGATCTATTACCAAATTGCCAAGGAATCTACACATAACATAAGAATACACTTTTCCGTCAACAGTAAAATACAAACTGAAATTACTCACAGTAGCTAAATTACTCGCACTATGCAACCATACAAAAGAATTTGGTGTTTTCAAACGTATTTGTAACTTATGCTCAAGCTTCTGTACATGATAAACTGGTAGAAGCTTCACAGCAAGATGCTCGTAGAAGTGGATATAGCCTGATCATCTTGAACAGATTGTAACTTTTATCTTCATAAATATGGCATCGAATTACATTTCAATGATCAGACAAAACTGTCAAACAATTTTAGCAAGAGTTAATGTTAATGTCCAACACCCCACCTCTTTTCTCTCACTTATTAATCGTAGTTATTACTATATCACTATCCGGTAAACTAACAAAGAACAATTATTTTGGCATTTAATTAGATAACCATAAGATACCTCAAGTAAAAGCGCTTTCTAAAAACTGTATGACGAGTACAGACATTTATGCCCCTAATGTAAAAATTGTTCTACCAATGCTTCTGCTACCACACAGTATGTGAACCGCTGTGAAGAGCATGGCAGAGTTGTTAGGGCAGCTTCTCGTTACATTCACGTATGAATCTCGGGAAGAACGATTGCTGAATCACATCCCTGCAAGCTGCAAATAGTCATATCTTGTCTTCGCGATCCCTACGAGAGCGATACATTGGGTTGTAGTTTATTCCTAGATTCATCACTTGTAGCTGGTTCTTGAAACTTACTAAGTACGCTTTCACGGGAGAGTTTGCGTTTGCATTCAAGTATTTGCTATTTCACTTATATCAGCATCTCCTTGACGTTCTCTCCTACATGAAACAAACCTCTGTGCATTCTTGTTGCATTTATGTATTCAATATCCCCTGTTACTCCTATTTAGAACAGGTACCAGCCACTTCAGCAATATTGTAGGATGGTTCGCATGGGTGTTTTGTAAGCACTGTCGTTTGTAGATTGACTGTGTTTCCCACGTTTTCTACCTTTACACCGCAGTTTGCCTCCTAATACACCTATGACTGAGTCTATGTGACTCATACATTTCATAAGAGTACAAATTGTTATTTTTATGAGTTGACTAATTCCAAAGACAACTCTTTGATATTGTGGACATAGGATGCTACGTTTTAGTGTGGTACAAAATCTTACATCTCTGGACATTTAAAGTAAACTGAGAATCATTACACGACTTTGAAATCATCTCAATATCTGGATGAATATATTTACTACCTGTTTCAGGCAGCAGTTCGTTACGTAACTGCTATCCAGTAAATTCAGCACAAAGAGTGGTAATAAACCGAATCTCTGTTTCTCATAAGACAATAATTCAATGTTATCTTAATAAGATCAAAAATAAATCAGTACCTCGCGTTTAAGTTTTTCCAGTAAGTTCAACGATAATCCACAAAAATGGATGTATATGTACATATATGTATGTATGCATGAATGTATGTAGGTTCCTCATCTCCTGCTACACCACTGAACTGATTTCAACCAAACCCATAGTACGCATATCAGTTACTGTCCGAAAATCATTGGTGTGGGGGTAAGTTCAACCCATCAAAGACGTGGGGGTGGGGGTGGGAGTGAAAATATCCGTACTTTATTCATTTGAGAACGAGAACTCTTAGTGTGTTTCACGAAACATTACATATACTTTCAAACCTTTACGAAACTTTATCTCACTGACAGCCTCCACAAAATTATGAAAGCAAAAAATTTTATCCCATAGTACATTTTCTCTGTTCACGCAGTAAAACTGCCGCGTCTAGCATGACATTTTGATTTATTACTTCTTTACTACAAACTATATTAGAACACATTTTGCAGACGGTATTCACATACACCACTGAATCTATCAGCAAAATTATATGATTGTACGACATATAGTTCAGTAGAGAGGACATCGTAAATAGTGAGTTGCGCGAAAACTTGCGGCATCATGCATGACAATTTAATTTATTGCTTCTTTACTACTAACTCTATTCACAACACATTTCACAGACAGTCGCCATATATACCACTAAATGTACCTGTATAGTGACAGATTTGTACAGCATATAGTTCAGGAGATACGAC
This sequence comes from Schistocerca piceifrons, assembly GCF_021461385.2. NCBI lineage: Eukaryota > Metazoa > Arthropoda > Insecta > Orthoptera > Acrididae > Schistocerca > Schistocerca piceifrons. The sequence goes on from NC_060143.1 coordinate 308,465,202, forward strand.
ATAATAAATATAAACTGCGTGAAATGAAACTGCAGGGAGAAATTTGCTACAGATACAGGTGAAATTTACGTACAAATACGTGTGAAATATGTTAAATATATCTGAAATATATTTTGCATGTGTGGACGTGGGTGGCCCTGTTAATGTGGAGAGACAAGGGGGAGAGGAGAAGTGGAAACAGATAGTGCGAGGAACAGATGGACGGAGAGAGGGTTGGAGGAAAAAGGACAGAGAGAAGGGTGAAGAGGAAATACACAGAGATTAATTAAGAGGAGGAGTTGACACACAAAGGGGAAGAGGAGATAGGGATAGAGATGGTGCAGAAGGAGATAAACAGACAATGGGGGAGGAAGAAATGGAGAGAAAAAAGGAAGAGGAGGAAATGAGAGAGGGATGGGGAGAAAATGGAATTAGAGGGAGAAGATGCAGATTGGCAGAGAGTAGTGGGTGGACGAGATGGACAGAGTGAGGGGGAAGGAGGAGACACACTAATGGAAGAGTGGAATAAATAAGTACCCACAGAGCCAGGTACTGAGATATTACACGTATGAGAACTGTAGAGTTATGATCCTTCATTTAATGTAAGGCTGTTTACAACATCTATGCCAACACCTCATTATTTCGGTTTCTTTTTCCACAAGTTGGGTATATTTCACATACATAGCGAAGGCCTACTTTACAAGTGAGAAAAAGTTATATTTTTGAGCATATAACTTTGTAGTATACATTAGTTGTACAGCAAATGCTGGGTCCTGGGGCGTTTATTATGATACTCGGTATTTCTACCGATTAATGCTTAATTACTTTGCCGACAGGCTATAAAGGTGGAAGCTGCGAGCCATGGATGCTAACGACAGTATCGTTCGCACTGCAGATGAAAGTAAAGAAATTCGTTTTTCGAGATAAGGTGCCAAATGACTACCATACACATCAAAGTGTTCCCCAATATCTTGTCACAATGAACCAAATGTCAATACAAAACATCAAACTCAAACACAAATATGTAAACTTTAGCGTGGCCCGGGTGAATACGAGCTTCATAAAGCTCGAAACTAATTATGAGGATATGGAAATATTTCAGAAGTGGCTGGTCGCAGTTATCAATATTTAAGAGGATAATTAAAATAAGAAATTTTAATTATGTATTTTATCCAACTGTGACAGTACGGAAAAATGACAGCTGCATCATTTTCGAAGTAGTGCGAACGATGTGTAATGCTTGCATCCCACCTTTTCGAAAGTACATGGGCACCTCGTGAGAAGAATTTCCTAATTTCGGATGCAGCTGCTCTTGGATCGCCGTAGTCATCTCTTCATCGTATCCGAAATACTTACTCCCAGAGCTTCTTTGAGCCTCCTAACACATGAAAATCATTCGTGCTGAGATCGGTTGATAAGGCGAGTATTTTCAAATTTCGTGTCCCGTAGTTTCCATGCCAGTATGGTGAATGAACAGAGGATTTCGAGCAGCTTACTGATTTTACACAAGTCCAAAATCTGCAGCCTGTCCCATTTATATTGACCGCCCCAAGTGACTCACATAAAAAATATAGGGCATTATTTGAAACAGACGTGCTGCTGTAGATATCTTCATAACGAACAGTTATCTGCTGGTTATGACCATCTGCTAGCTAAAGAACATTTGAATTAAAAAATTTTTTATTTTGTTTCTGGAGAAAAAGGTATTTGGGGGGTGGTCGAGATGAATGGGACAGCGTGTATCCAACTAGGGAACGGGATGAGTGCGTGTATGTGGCGGCACTCACCCTCCTCTGCAGCTCGTGCACGTCGAGGCCGATGTAGCCGACCGTCTTGCGCGCGGCGATCCACTGGGCCGTCTTGGCCTCGATGCTGCGGCGGTACGTCTCGTTGATGATGCGCAGCTTGTCCCAGTCGACCGGGTGCAGCTCCTTGACCAGCTCGCGCCGGCGCGCCAGCGTCTGCATCAGCAGCTGCGCCTCGCGCGACATGCGGCCGCGCTCCATGCTCAGCAGCTGCAGCGCCTGGTCCTTGTCCCGCAGAACCTTGCCCACGTGATACGCCAGCGTCTCGTACCCCAGGTGGCCGCCCGCTGCCGACACACCAAATCACATCTCTGCACCACTCCCACTTAACCCAAAAGTCACGTCAGAGGAGAAATCGGGGCAGAAACGGAGTTCTCCTCTTTCTCTGCCTCTTACTATCTTACTGTACTATGACCTTAAATCAGAGCCTCGATGTTAATGCGTCTATACACTGGTTCCCAACCTGAAGGTAATTAACCCCTGAAGGGAACAGTGTAATATTCTGAGAGGTAAAAACAAAAAAAGTTTAGTTGTTTTTAGGATACTTCAATACTTAACATGAAGCATCACAGATTAATGTCAGCGCGAGATAAACCAATGCAAATGCGAAATGTTAGTATACTTATATCCGGTGTAAGAGGCAGAATGTTGAATGGAAGCATGCAAACGCGCATGGCAGTGTGGAATAAGTTCCGGAAGTCAGTTTATCTGAAGGAGTTCCGCGCCTGTTGTACTGGTCAGTCAACACAGGGACGGTTAATGATGGTTTTGGATGATGTCGAGTTGTCGTCTGTTGTTATTTTATTTTATTTATTTTATTTACACGTCGAGTTCCGTAGGACCAAATTGAGGAGCAAATCTTCAAGGTCATGGAACGTGTCAGTACATGAACTTACAACATAAAAGTAATGACAGACAAAAATTAATGTTCATGAACCTGAGAAAAAGTCAGTCCGTAAGTTTAAGTAAACGCTATCAGCAATACGATAAGAATCAGCTTAATTTTTCAAGAAATTCCTCGACAGAGTAAAAGGAGTGAGTGACCCATGAGGAAACTTCAGTTTCGATTTGAAAGCGCGTGGATTACTGCTAAGATTTTTGAATTCGAGTGGGAGCTTATTGAAAATGGATGCAGCAGTATACTGCACACCTTTTTGCACAAGATTTAAGTAAATTCCGATCCAAATGGAGGTTTGATTTCTGCCGAGTATTAACCGAGTGAAACCTGCTTATTCTAGGAAATAAACTAATATTTGTAACAAGAAATGACAATAAAGAATATACATATTGAGAGGCCAATGTCAAAATACTCAGACTCGTGAACAGAGGTCGACAAGAGGTTCGTGAACTCACACCACTTATTGTCCGAACCGCCCGTTTCTGAGCCAAAAATATCCTCCTACACTCCTGGAAATTGAAATAAGAACACCGTGAATTCATTGTCCCAGGAAGGGGAAACTTTATTGACACATTCCTGGGGTCAGATACATCACATGATCACACTGACAGAACCACAGGCACATAGACACAGGCAACAGAGCATGCACAATGTCGTCACTAGTACAGTGTATATCCACCTTTCGCAGCAATGCAGGCTGCTATTCTCCCATGGAGACGATCGTAGAGATGCTGGATGTAGTCCTGTGGAACGGCTTGCCATGCCATTTCCACCTGGCGCCTCAGTTGGACCAGCGTTCGTGCTGGACGTGCAGACCGCGTGAGACGACGCTTCATCCAGTCCCAAACATGCTCAATGGGGGACAGATCCGGAGATCTTGCTGGCCAGGGTAGTTGACTTACACCTTCTAGAGCACGTTGGGTGGCACGGGATACATGCGGACGTGCATTGTCCTGTTGGAACAGCAAGTTCCCTTGCCGGTCTAGGAATGGTAGAACGATGGGTTCGATGACGGTTTGGATGTACCGTGCACTATTCAGTGTCCCATCGACGATCACCAGTGGTGTATGGCCAGTGTAGGAGATCGCTCCCCACACCATGATGCCGGGTGTTGGCCCTGTGTGCCTCGGTCGTATGCAGTCCTGATTGTGGCGCTCACCTGCACGGCGCCAAACACGCATACGACCATCATTGGCACCAAGGCAGAAGCGACTCTCATCGCTGAAGACGACACGTCTCCATTCGTCCCTCCATTCACGCCTGTCGCGACACCACTGGAGGCGGGCTGCACGATGTTGGGGCGTGAGCGGTAGACGGCCTAACGGTGTGCGGGACCGCAGCCCAGCTTCATGGAGACGGTTGCGAATGGTCCTCGCCGATACCCCAGGAGCAACAGTGTCCCTAATTTGCTGGGAAGTGGCGGTGCGGTCCCCTACGGCACTGCGTAGGATCCTACGGTCTTGGCGTGCATCCGTGCGTCGCTGCGGTCCGGTCCCAGGTCGACGGGCACGTGCACCTTCCGCCGACCACTGGCGACAACATCGATGTACTGTAGAGACCTCACGCCCCACGTGTTGAGCAATTCGGCGGTACGTCCACCCGGCCTCCCGCATGCCCACTATACGCCCTCGCTCAAAGTCCGTCAACTGCACATACAGTTCACGGCCACGCTGTCGCGGCATGCTACCAGTGTTAAAGACTGCGATGGAGCTCCGTATGCCACGGCAAACTGGCTGACACTGACGGCGGCGGTGCACAAATGCTGCGCAGCTAGCGCCATTCGACGGCCAACACCGCGGTTCCTGGTGTGTCCGCTGTGCCGTGCGTGTGATCATTGCTTGTACAGCCCTCTCGGAGTGTCCGGAGCAAGTATGGTGGGTCTGACACACCGGTGTCAATGTGTTCTTTTTTCCATTTCCAGGAGTGTAGAATGGGAAGAGTTATCCCAAAACATAATACCATATTACATAAGTGAATGAAAATAAGCAAAGTAGGTTAATTTACGTGTCGAAGTATCACTTACTTTTGATACCGTTCGAATAGTGAAAATGGCAGTATAAAGTCTTTGAACAAGATCCTGAACGTGGGCTTTCCACGACAGCTTACTATCTATCTGAACACCTAGAAATCTGAACTGTTCAGTTTCACTAATCATATGCCCGTTCTGTGAAATTAAAACGTCAGATTTTGTTGCATTGTGTGTTAGAAACTGTAAAAACTGAGTCTTACTGTGATTTAACGTTAGTTTATTTTCTATGAGCTATGAACTGAGGTCATGTACTGCACTATTTGAAACCGAGTCATTGTTGCACACAACATCCTTTACTACCAAGCTAATGTCATCAGCAAACGGAAATATTTTAGAGTTACCCATGATACTAGAGAGCATATCATTTATATAAATAAGGAACAGGAGCGGCCCCAACACTGATCCCTGGGGCACCCCCCACTTGACAGTACCCCACTCAGATCCCACATCACAGCCGTTATCAACATTGTGAATAATGACCTTTTGCTGTGTGTTGCTAAAGTAAGAAGTGAACCAATTGTGAGCTACTCCCCGTTTTCCGTAATGTACCAACTTCTGGAGCAATATTGTGAAATCAACACAGTCAAATGCCTTTGTTAAATCAAAAAATACGCCCAGCGTTCGAAACTTTTTGTTTAGCCCATCCAGTACCTCACAGAGAAAAGAGAAAATAGCATTTTCAGTTGTCAAACGACTTCTAAAGCCGAACTGTAGATTTTATACCAAATCGTACGATATAAAATGATCAATTATCCTTACATACACAGCCTTTTCGATAACTTTTGCAAACACTGATGGAATCGAAATAGGTCTAAAATTATCTACATTATCCCTTTCTCCCTTTTTATAAAGCGGCTTTACTACTGAGTACTTTAATCGCTCAGGAAACTGACCATTTCTATAGGAAAAATTACAAATATGGCTAAATACAGGGCTAACATGTGCAGCACAATACTTTAATAATGTGCTAGACACTCCATCATAACCATGAGAGTCCTTAGTCTTCAGTGATTTAATTATTGACTCAATCTCCCTCTTGTCTGTATCACAGAGGAGTATTTCAGACGTCAATCTCAGAAAGGCATTCGCTAAGAAATTTATATGATTTCCTGTGGAAACTAAATTTTCATTTAATTCACCAACAATGCTCAGAAAATGATTGTTAAATACTGCACATATATCTGATTTATCAGTAACAGAAATATTATTACTGCGAACATTGTGCTGCTGACCAAACACTTCCTTCACAACTGACCATATGGCTTTAATTTTATCCTGTGAATTAGTTATTCTATTTGCATACCACATACTTTTGCCTTGCTAATAACATTTTTAAGCACATTACAATACTGTTTGTAATGGGCTACTGTAGCTTGATTGTGACTACTTCTAACATTTTGATATGATTCCCGCTTTGTTCTCATATGTGTTCGACTGGAGACAGATCTGGTGATCGAGCAGGCCAAACATGTCGACACTCTGTAGGGCATGTCTGGTTACAACAGCGGTATGTAGGCGAGTGTTGCCCTGTTGGAAAACATACCTTGGAATGCTGTTCGTGAATGGCAGCACAACAGGTCGAATCACCAGATTTACGTACAAATTTGCAGTCAGGATCCATCGGATAACCATCAGAGTGCTTCTTCTGTCAGACAAATTGCACCTCAGACTGTAACCCCAGGTGTAGCTCACTGTGTGTACCGCGCAAGCAGGTGGGTTACAGGCCATCAATTGGCCTCCTTCTAACCAACACACTCGCTGGCACCGAGCCATAACCAACTTACATCAGAAAACACAACAGACCTCCACTCTGCCCTCCAATGAGCCTTACCTTGAAACCGCGTGAGTCATAATTGGCGGCTGTTCGGGATCAATGGAATGCACGCTACAGAGCGTCTGGCTCGGTGTTTTCCTTGGCGTAAACGATACGGTGATCTTTCCCGTCGGTAGTGCCAAGTCGCCATCCGGAGCCCGGTCTTCTAGCGACCGCACATGCTCGTGACCACGGCTGGCGGCAATCATACACAGTGGATACCTTCCTGCCACGTCTTTCTTCATTATCACAGAAGAAACATCCAGGTTCTCATACCCTATCACTCGACCCCATTTAAACTCAGTGAGGTGCTGATAACGACGTCTTTCTCGTCTGGAAGGTATTCTTGACTAGCATCAACTCACTGAGTCCAATCTCAAAATAACTAACGCTCACGACCGTTACAGTTTGCAAATTTGTTACTACCGCCCCCTTTATGCCACAAGCGCAAAATATGAATAGACTTCACCTTTCAGATGTAGAAATACGTCTACGAACTTCCGCTTACATCGCACCACTCCGTCTTGGGGTTGCGATTTTGTTCCCTGTTAATATAATTTTGAAAAATGTTTACTATTATCACTACGGACAAGTCACTAATGAAATAAATCGGAAGTGCAGGGACGCTGAGGCGAAATGACTCACTGAAAAATGTGAAGAAATCGCAAGAGATACATTTGGTGAAATTAGAAGCAAAGGTGATAACATGAAGAGTGCAACGGGAGCTCCAAAATTGGCTCTGAGCACTATGCGACTTAACTTCTGAGGTCATCAGTCGCCTAGAACTTAGAACTAATTAAACCTAACTAACCTAAGGACATCACACACATCCATGCCCGAGGCAGAATTCGAACCTGCGACCGTAGCGGTCACGCAGTTCCAGACTGAAGCGCCTAGAACCGCACGGCTACAAAGGCCGGCCGGGAGCTCCACCGTGCGGGGAGAGCCGAAAGGTGGAAAGAGTGCATCGAGGGCCTCTATGAGGGGGAAGACTTATTTGAGGACGTGATAGAAGAAGAAAGAGACGTCGGTATAGAAGAGATATTGAGTCGAGTATTACAAACTGAATTTAAAGAGCTTTGGAAGATTTAAAATCAAACAAGACAGAAGTGATAGATAACATTCCACCAGAATCTCAAAAATCATTCAGGGAAGTGGCAACAAAATGACTATTCACATTGGTGTGTAGAAAGTGTGAGTGTGGCAATATACCATCTAACTTTCGGAAAAGCATCATCCACACAATTCCGAAGACGGCAAGAGCTGACAAGTGCGAGAATTATCGCTCAATCAGTTTGTAACCTCATAAGAATAATCTAGAGAAGAAAGGAAAAGAAAACTGAGGATGTGTTAGATGGCGAACAGTTTGGCTTTAGCCAGTTCTGACATTGCGAATGATAATGGAAGAAAGACTAAAGAAAAATCAAAACACGTTCACAGGATTTGCCGACCTGGTAAAAAGCGTTGGACAACGTCAAATGGCGCAAGATGTTCGAAATCCTGAGAAAATCAGGGATACGCTGTAGGCAAAGAAGAGTAATATACAATATGTAGGAAAAAAAGCAGGAGGGAATAATAAGAGCGTAAGATCAAGAAAGAAGTTGCTCGGATTAAAAAGGGTTTAAGATAGGGATGTAGTCTTTCGCCCTTACTGTTCAATCAAAATAAACCATGACAGACAGAACAAGAAGGACATGAAATGCAGACAAAAAACAGGCAAAAAGGGCATTCATCACCAAGAGAAGTCCTTAATTTGAGGAAGAAATTTCTGAGAATGTACTTTTGGAACACAACATTGAATAATAGTGAAACATGGACTGTGTAAAAACCGGAACAGAGGAAAATTGATGCATCACAGATATGACGCTACAGAAAAATCTTCAAATTATGGTAGGCTAATAAGGTAAGAGGAAAGAGGAGGTTTCCTGCAGAATCGCCGGGGAAAGAAATATAATTAAAACACTAGCAGGAAGAAGGAACAGGATTGTAGGACATCTGTTAAGACATCACTGCGTAGTTTCCATGGTACTAGAGGGCGAAGTAGAGAGTAAAAACTGTAAAGGAAATCTGAGTTTGGAATACATCCAGCAAGTAATTGAGGAGTAGTTTGCAAGTTCTATTCTGAGATGAAGGGGTTGGCATAGTAGAAGAATCGTGGTGGGCCACGTCAAACCAGTCATAAGACTGATTACTCAAAAAAAAGTAAATAAAATTTTTTAAAAAATACTGACTTTGAACCGCGGTTGAAATCTAAGTCAAGTTGATTGACTAATTGACTAAAAAAATTCGTCAATCTAAATCAAAAGTAAAAAAAGACGATATTTGCTTCTGGTTATTATGGAATCGCCATTGTTTGACGAAATTCGATTTGTAAAAGTGTCATAATTGTGTTTAGCGTGAGTTCATTTAACGTCTCGAAGGAACGATGATCATAACCCGACCTTTGTTGTTCGAGACTGTGCTATTCATTCCCCATGCAAATCTCGCCCGGTCAGCGCCGGTGTTGTAACTGAAAATCTCTGCGAATGTGGTTGGGAAAGGTTATCTCGTGCACTCTGCGCCCCTGATATGAGACCACTATTCTGAACTTATTCCTAAAGTTGAAAACAATCTGTGCAGAGAACAGTCGAAAGGTTAACTGTTCTGATAGTGTTTTGTTCAGCATATTACTACTAAACTATAGAGATCCAAACTATGCAGGGAAATTGGTGACATATAACTGAAAGATGTTAAGAGAAAAGAAGAAATGGAAAACAGGAAGAGAAATGAGTAAGTCAACATCGCAGTAGCGGGCGGTATTGGCCTTGGAATGTACGTCGAGTCTACACCTCACGGCTATTCGCCTACAGTATGTTACCGTTTTCACTTCTATGTAGTCTCGCAGGTATGGCTTAGACTCTGAAGGTCAAGAGCCTTTATTCCGCCTACAGGGCTTTTGCTAGTACTCACTATGGGAAATTGTGCTTTTTTTTAGGTAGCGTTTTTTAAGTGTGAGAATTGCCAAGTATGTGGGCACTTAGCCATGAAGGTATGAGTTCGGCTCACGCACAATATCGACACTGCTCCTATTCCGTGTTTGGAACACGAGGCAAACTGGCAAGTCCAAGCAGACACCTTTCCTTATATTCTACGAGGAGTATGTTTTACTTGATTTACAAGGTTGTTAATTAAGTGCCATTCTTCATGGTCTCGCATATCCATGTAAAGACCTGAAGTTAACAGTATTTTCTCTTTGACTGTGTGAATGATGCGAGCGGAAGAAAATTTGTGTTCTGGAGTTCTTTCGTCCATTCACTCGAAGATACTGGTCTTCCTGAGCTTCAGTCGCTGGTAGTTTTGAAATTCCTCCAGTTTATTATTCTCGGCAGACTAGGTCGGTTGTGACATAGAGGGGCAAATACAATATCCCACCCACCATGTTTCCTTCCTTGTATTCAGTTCGTATCTGGCGCGGACCGAGTCGGCACTGTTCGTAAGCACATAGCTCCCTACACCCAAACACGTTCGTCAGCCTCTCTATGTCCTGTGAACCGGTAGGCTGTGCGCGGGTAATAGATTAAGTGAATGACTTGTGTTAGATCTGTACGTCTGCGACAGCAAATGGTTCGACCTACCTTCGTTCCTTACTAAGTGTTCAGTCCGATCGTGGAATTAAGTCATGATCTGAGCTGAACTGAGAGATTAGTTCTATCATAGAACGAATCGTTATACTGCTCATATGATAATTTAAAGTATTTTAACACGCCTTTAGGTCGCTTCCTCGTAAGTTTGTTTGATACAAATTTTGCAATTGAATTAAAACTAAATTCTCGATGAGCTAAAGACTTGTCTGGTGTACGAATGATTCAAATGGCTCTGAGCGCTATGGGACTTAACATCTGAGGTCATCAGTCCCCTAGAACTTAGAACTACTTAAACCTAGCTAACCTAATGACATCATTCACATCCATGCCCGAGGCAGGATTCGAACCTGCGACCGTATCAGTCGCGCGGTTCCGGATTGAAGCGCCTAGAACCGCTCGGTCACACAGGCCGGCTACGAATGGTTCGCGGGAAGTACGACAGCTGGTAAGTCCCGTTGTGAGCTCGAATCTCCCTAATTTTTACATTGATGGTCTTTTAGTGAGATAGTTAAAGGACTAAACAACATATCGCTTAACTCAGCTGAAGAGAAACTGAAATAATCCTGAAATTTACCACATATATCTGTTATAATCCCATCAAAATGCTATAATCGACTGAAAAAAATTGACACATACAAGACTAAACAGCAGAAAATAATTATTTAAATAAAATATATTTATTTATCATTTTTTAAAAGGAGTAAAAAAGTATAAAATAATTTGTCCTTGCACCATACAGATTCCTAATTCCATGCAGATAGTTCTGAAAACTGTGCTTGCGAATTTGTAATAGTCATGAAAATACTTGTATAATTTAAAATGAAAAGCTTTCGGCGCATGCGTTGCATAGTTGATGGATGAAAAGTTCACTTTCTTACTATTAGCTTTTGCATGCATTGCACATTTTTAATTTTAAATTCTACAAGTTTTTCATAGCAATTAAAAATTCACAAGCAAATATCTTCAGGAGTATATACTTGAGGTTAGGAATCTGTATGAGGCAAGGAGAAATTATTTTATACTTCTTACGCCCTCTTAAAAACATGTAAAACAAAAAAAAAGATTTTTATTTAGATAGTTAATTTAATGATTAGCGAAATAATTATGTGACAATAAAGAAACGAACAGTGTAATTTTATTTTTACAGTATTTTTATTCTTTTGTAAGAGAACAAACAAGAAAGAAATCAAAGTCTGATTTGTGTAGACGATCGTACCAGCCGGGGGAGATCAGCAACAAATTTTAAAAATATTTTTACGACGTAACAGAAACTGTTGCCTTTATGATTGCCGCCTCATTAATACGAGATGCAATCCAGCATGTGTGACTGTCCGCTATAACCACAAGCTTCCGCAAGTGATGAGTATTTGTTAAATGTTGACATCGTTTACTGGTGTTTAGAGGAACAGCAGCCGCTGCGTTTTCTATCACCGTATCTTCAATAACACTTTGTGCGCTATTGTCACCACAGATTTCGATTATCACTTTAATTATGCACTACTATTTCTGAAAATTACAGCACCAGTAACGAGACATGTGACTACAATGAAATTTAGTCGACATAACACCATACCAATGATTAGAGTTGCAGAAATGTACATGCACGTCGACCGTGAGAACTTTGTACAGTGTGGAGCCGCTGCGTCCTTCAGGGCCACTAGACGTGGCGGGGAATCAAATGGGTCCTGGGCATGCTGATGGGGAACGCACTGCCGCGCGGTTTGTAGACGCGTTCACAAAGCGTCGACAGCGGTTATGGGAGGACCAGAACGCTCGAGCTGCCGACCGACAACATGAATGATCCGTGAATGGAGTGTCAGGTGAACGTGCAGGCCAGATAGGTAGTGGTACTCGTCATTCTTCGAAGAAGGCTTGCACATTTCTCACAACATGTGGCCATTGTCCTGCTGAAATATAACAAGTGGAATTGCCTGGAGAGCTGGCATTACCTCGTAATCTAAACCGTCCCTAACGTAGCGGTTGCCATTCATTCAGATTTCCTTCAGTACGTAGAAGGCGACGTCAAATGTTAAAGCCAATGGCGGCCTTATTCATCACACTTGGCGTTTGCCAGGTGTGCCACTCAACAATAGTCTGCCCGACTGCGTCCATCACGATAGGTGCCAATACTGTAGGACGGGTTGATGCGGGGCTCGTCGCAAAACAATAAATTTTTCACCTCTACACTCCAGTGACGGCGGTCAAATGCACCGCAGTCTGAGGAAATGATAGTTTCTGGTCAATGGAACCTGACGCTATGGCATACGTGCCAACTGTTCAGTCCTCAGCAGACTGCACCATGGACACAGGCAAGTCCACCCCCGTCGTAGAGCTCCAGAACAAATATGACACTGTGGACGAAACTTTTCTGCCGGTTGCGACCATCCAAAAAGGTTGCGGTCTTCTCGGAGCGCGGTCACAGTGTGTGACCCAGTGCCCGTTCATTGCTGTGTACGACCCTCTTCTATGCATTGGTTCCACACTGGCGTCACTGTCATAGCAGCGGGCCCTGTACGAGCTGCAATGTCAAGCATGGAGAAACCCGTTTCCCAGAGAACGATCATTCCGTCCCGTTCGAAATCACTCATATGCTGATATTGCACCCTTTGATGTCAACGGGACATGCAGCCACTAGCTTGCAAGTGTCCACTTGGTTTGACGGCTCTTTTCCGACTCAGCAGGACCTAACAATTAACTGTCCTCGCTTACAAAATAGCACGCTGCTACAACTATGTGAACGCCAGTAAACTGCCTAACGTGCTCCAGTAAATTACCACGCCGTTTTCATTGAAATACCGCAACCGATTTTCTTCCCCATTCATGAAACACTGCAACTTTTGCTCCATCTCTATTAAGCTCGATGTCGACGGGACGTTCAACCCTAATTTACTTCGTTCCTTACGTTATCATCATGTTCTCTTTTTGCGCCATTGCTTATTTAAGCCAATTTTTTGTGATATAGGACGAAAAACACAAATAAACAGAGTCACGATATACGTCGGTACGTTTTCTCTTGGTCGTTTTACATTTTTCTCTGGACTCAATATATTGGCGATCTACACTCGGCGTCGTGGTAGTGTGACAGAATCGACCACTGTCCATATACCAGTGGCCCAATGTGGTATCATAAATTGCCCGAATCCAAAAGAGCACAAACTGGGGAGGCACTTAAAATTAAAATCACTTCTTGTAAACAAATTCCTTTATTCCCTGAATCAATTCTGTGCTCCTTAAAGTTCCTGCCCTAGACTACGAAGCAAAATTATACTTGGCAATAAAAAATGCCAGCCATTATGAGATGCAGATTTTTTAACAAGTGAAAGACGGCGTAGGTATACAGTATGAAATATCCTGTCTTGCACATCAAAAATCGTGCGTTAAAAGCATATAGATTGCCCAGTCAAATTAATGTGTCCACCTGTCAAAAGCCTGACCAACCACCGTTTAAGGCGTGAAGTGCAGCGAGACGTGCAGGAAGACAGTCAGTGAGGTTCTGGAAGGTACAGACAGAGATGTGGAGCCATAACCACAACAGTGCCGTGGCTGGCTGTGCTAGGCATCTCGGTTGATGGTCTGCGGTGCGAACAGCCTGATCGAGGTGGACCCACACTTCCTCGATTGGGTTTAAATCTGTGGAGTTTGGTGGCCAGGCTAGTACGGTAAAGTCACCCTGGTGCTCGTCGAAACAAGCACGGTCTCTGTGAGCTGTACGACACATTGGATTTCCCTACTGGTAGGTGCCATGGTACCAAAGAAAAACAAACTGCATATTGGGGTGGACTTAGAATAGATGCGTACTTGTGTTGGTCTGTTGTGCCTTCCAGAATAACGGGATCACTCCTTGTCCCCAGAGAATAACGCTCCCTTCTGCCTCGATCCTTCCGGCGACTGTTGCACATCGTTTGCTTTCGGACGTTTCACGCCGATGGAATGTTGTTGTTGTTGTGGTCTTCAGTCCTGAGACTTGTTTGATGCAGCTCTCCATGCTACCCTATCCTGTGCAAGCTTCTTCATCTCCCAGTACTTAAGCCACCCTACATCCTTCTGAATCTGCTTAGTGTATTCAACTCTTGGTCTCCCTCTACGATTTTTACCCTTCACGCTGCCCTCCAATGCTATATTTGTGATCCCTTGGTGTCTCAGAACATGTCCTACCAACCGCTCCCTTCTTCTTGTCAAGTTGTGCCACAAACTCCTCTTCTCCCCAATTCTATTCAATATTTCCTCATTAGTTATGTGACCTACCCATCTGATCTTCAGCATTCTATGTAGCACCACATTTCGAAAGCTTCTATTCTCTTCTTGTCCAAACTATTTATCGTCCACCTTTCACTTCCATACAAATACTTTCAGAAACGACTTCCTCACACTTAAACCTATACTCGATGTTAACAAATTTCTCTTCTTCAGAAACGCTTTCTTTGCCATTGCCAATCTACATTTTATATTCTCTCTACTTCGACCATCATCGGTTATTTTGCTCCCCGAATAGCAAAACCCCTTTACTACTTTAAGTGTCTCATTTCCTAATCTAATTCCCTCAGCATCACCCGATTACATTCCATTATCATCGTTTTGCTTTTGTTAATGTTCATCTTATATCCTCCTTTCGAGACACTGTCCATTCCGTTCAACTGCTCTTCCAAGTCCTTTGCTGTCTCTGACAGAATTACAATATCATCGGCGAACCTCGAAGTTTTAATTTCTTCTCTATGGATTTTAATACCTACTCCGAATTTTTCTTTTTTTTTTTTTTCCTTTACTGCTTGCTCAATATACAGATTGAATAACATCGGGGAGAGGCTACAACCCTGTCTGACTCCCTTGCCAACCACTGCTTCCCTTTCATGCCACTTGACTCTTATAACTGCCATCTGGTTCCTGTACAAATTGTAAATAGCCTTTCGTTCCCTGTATTTTACCGCTGCCACCTTTAGAATTTGAAAGAGAGTATTCCAGTCAACACTGTCAAAAGCTTTCTATAAGTCTACAAATGCTAGAAACATAGGTTTGCCTTTCCTTAATCTTTCCTCTAAGATAAATCGTAAGGTCAGTATTGCCTTACGTGTTCCAATATTTCTACGGAACCCAAACTGATCTTCCCCGAGGTCGGCTTCTACCAGTTTCTCCATTCGCCTGTAAAGAATTCGTGTTAGTATTTTGCAGCTGTGACTTATTAAACTGATAGTTCGGTAATTTTCACATCTGTCAACACCTGCTTTCTTTGGGATTGGAATTATTATATTTTTCTTGAAGTCTGAGGGTATTTCGCTTGTCTCATACATCTTGCTCACCAGTTGGTAGAGTTTTGTCAGGACTGGCTCTCCCAAGGCCATCAGTAGTTCTAATGGAATGTTGTCTACTCCCGGGGTCTTGTTTCGACTCAGGTCTTTCAGTGCTCTGTCAAACTCTTCACGCAGTTTCGTATATCCCATTTCATCTTCATCTACATTCTCTTCCATTTGCATAATATTTTCTTCAAGTACATCGCCCTTGTATAGACCCTCTATATACTCCTTCCACCTTTCTGCTTTACCTTCTTTACTTAGAATTGGGTTTCCATCTGAGCTCTTGATATTCATACAAGTCGTTCTCTTATCTCCAAAGGTCTCTTTAATTTTCCTTTAGGCAGTATCTATCTTGCCCCTAGTGAGATAAGCCTCTACATCCTTAAATTTGTCCTCTAGGTATCCCTGCTTAGCCATTTTGCACTTCCCGTCGATCTCATTTTTGAGACGTTTGTATTTCTTTTTGCCTGCTTCATTTACTGCATTTTTATATTTTCTCCTTTCATCAATTAAATTCAATATTTCTTCTGTTACCCAAGGATTCCTACTAGCCCCCGTCTTTTTACCTAATTGATCCTCTGCTGCCTTCACTACTTCATCCCTCAGAGCTACCCATTCGTCTTCTACTATATTTCTTTCTCCCATTCCTTTCAATTGTTCCTTTATGCTCTCCCTGAAACTCTGTACAACCTCTGGTTTAGTCAGTTTATCCAGTTCCCATCTCCTTAAATTCCCACCTTTTGCAGTTTCTTCAGTTTTAATCTACGGTTCATAACCAGTAGATTGTGGTCAGAGTCCACATCTGCCCCTGGAAATGTCTTACAATTTAAAACCTGGTTCCTAAATCTCTGTCTTATCATTATATAATCTATCTCATACCTTCTAGTATCTCCAGCATTCTTTCATGTATACAATCTTCTTTTATGATTCTTGAACCAAATTTTAGCTATGATTAAGTTGCGCTCTGTGCAAAATGGATGGAATATAAAACGTTATTCACCTGCAAAGGCCACCTGTCGCCAATCAGTACATTCCAGTCGCGGTACTGACATGAAAATTGTAGCCTTCGTCTTCGATGAACAGCAGTCGGCATTGGTGCATCAACTAGGCGCCGGCTCTGGAGACGGACGACACGCACCAACTCTCGCTGAAGAGACGCTGTTGGTAGCCCTTCGGTTTATATGACCAGTGAGTTGTACAACATTTGCACCTCAGTTCTTCCACACATCTCCGCATCCGTCGTTCAATCCTGTCATCTATGGCTCGTGGTGAACCACAGTAACGTCGGCACCGACTTTGGATAGCGCCATCTTTCTGTGCAGTGTATATGTTATCAAGGCTGTACGCAAACGGTTTACTAATTTATCTGGTTTGGAAATAATTTCACCCTTGTCCCGGGCACCATTTGGGACACAGAATACGTCAATACGTAAATACGTGCGTGCTGTTCATTGAAGTACCTGCTGCAGCCTGAAAGGTACAATGATACCACACCGCATTCGAAATCGATTCGTTTGGTTGCCTAACTACAGGAGGGAACTAATTAGATTTGACAGTACAGACCGGACGATTTGTCTACATTTTCTTACACGACAGCCTCCTGCTGGTGCACTCTGAAACTACGCAAAAGCGCGTATTACGAATCGAAACTTGGAGAGATGCTGTATGCAGTGGTAAAAAGGCAAATTACGAATGAAAACCAATACGACACTGGTGTATTATTCTACAGTTCTACAATACTGCACAGTATTACACCACATTCTTGTGTGTGTATTCATTCATAATGTACGAAATACTCTGCCAAGAACTGAGGGAAGAGTGAATCAATGTATAAAGGTAGAGTATATGGCGCAAGCCCGTGACCCGTGCATCAGCCTGACAGCAGATAGAGTGCAGTCCTTCTACCCGCCGTAGCGCTTGGAAGAGGAGAGGTCGCAAATACCTCTCCGCTTTCGCCCTTTACCCCCGTAAATGTTCCCCCATATTCTTTTTAACAGCAGGCTGAGTGGATCTGGAACCATCTCACAGGGAGATGACCGAGGAAAAATTCCCAAACTTACTAGGGATCCCCCAGGATAGGAGTGAAGTGCTGTAGTCGTTGGAACATCATGGCCCTGAGCTGTATTCAGTGATAAGTCATACTTCTGTATATCTTGTAGCTTTTACCCAGTCTTCCTAAAATCTGGCGGTACTTAAGAATAACCTTGTATTTGTTTAAGTTATATTAAGTACCTAGCTTTAGAGGTAAATATAATGTATAGGGACTCCCTCCGAAGTGCAGTCCTTCTGCCCGACACAGCATTTGGAGGAAGAGAAGTCGTAAATCCCTCTCATCGGCCGCTCTTTATCCCCACGAAAGTTCCCCCATGTCCTTTTTCACAGCAGGCTGTGTGGGTCTGGAACCATCCCACATTATAGGCAAGTTTCCTCTGGTGTTTTGACATACATTTGTAATTTCGTCCAAGCAATATGTAACTGAAGTCAGCCAAACAAATACTGCTACTCACGCCTTTCTACTATGCCCAGTGTCGTCGGAAAGCATGAATTTTTTTCCAGTCAGAAGCAAAATTATTTTTCAAGCAAAATTATACTCTCCCATTCGATAAACCTAGATAGTTCATGCAGTTGCGTTAACACTGTGTCACGGATGGCGCAGTGGATACCGCACCTGCACAATAAGCAGGAGATCCCGGCTTCGAATCCCGGTCCGGTATACATTTTCACTCATCGCCGCCGATCCCGCGTAATGTCCCAATGCAACTGGCAGTAGTGACCCCTCCCCCTTCCTTTCCTTTCTTGCTCTCTCCACCTTCAATTTACGTGTAATGTATAACAGCTGCGGATTCTGGGTGATGTCTGTTCTTTCGGACATTTTCGAAAGAACAGACACCACACCTTCATATAATTAGTTTTTTCGATACACGTCAAATGGTTCAAATGGCTCTGCGCACTATGAGACTTTACTTCTGAGGTCATTTGTCGCCTAGAACTTAGAACTACTTAAACCTAACTAACCTCAGGACATCACACACACCCATGCCCGAGGCAGGATTCGAACCTGCGACCGTAGCGGTCGCTCGGCTCCAGACTGTAGCACCTAGAACCGCACGGCCACTCCGGCCGGCGATACACGTCAACAGGGACAGTAAAAGAACAAAAATAACCTGTCACGGTTACCAAAGATTATTAACATACGTCGTCAAGGTTCAGTGTAAGAGGTGTAATGGCTGTCAAATTTTATTAATGGAAGTAGTGTCTTGGATGCTACGAAAAGAAAGTAAACGGCCCCACCGTCCTGCCCGCACTCACTGCTACCACTACGCAGCTGCGCTATTCAGTCGCTGCTGCAGTACTAGTAATTCTTCCTGTTTCACTGTCCCTGTTAATAATATCGGCAAAACATTTTGCACAATGCATCTATTGACTGAGCTCGTAAAATTACGCTTTAAAAATCATTTTATGTGTAACGGGAAACAAGCAGACACTTTCCGTCGACACTGGCCATCGCATGAAAGACGTGATGAGCTGCACTTGTCTGCGACTACTTTAGCTAGACACTGCTAAAGCTAAATTGCAAGTATCTGCCGAAAGGCTAGTGAAAATGTGCCTGACTAGAGTTGCGCTCTTCCAAAACGACGATTGGTAGGTTTGGCACAATACATAATTGACGTAGTAAATGGTTGGATTTCCGGTAGTATCATTAGGATTGGTAGGGAAATAAACATAAATGAAAGTATGAGAGACAAACTGGGAGCCGATGACTTGTCTTTGGTTTTTGTTTATTTGTTTTGACAATAATTAGAACCGCACATCGTGCGATGTTAGTCCATTTTGTATCCTTTCAAAACATAAACAGCATTTTATAAGTAATAAAATTAGTTGATCGGATAACTTATGGTCTGTCATGTAACCAAAGCGATCACTTTTGATGCAAGCACAGTTTTCATGCAAAAACATAAAAAATGTGTATCCTTTCAAAACATAAATAGCATTTTATAAGTAATAAAAATTAGTTGATCGGATAACTTATGGTCTGTCATGTAACCAAAGCGATCACTTTTGATGCAAGCACAGTTTTCATGCAAAAACATAAAAAATGTGTATAATTGTTGTTATTTTGCACTCAATAGAACGTTCATCATTATCAAGTGATTCCTGTTATTATTGATAAGTCAGTAAGCTGCTTATGAATAAAAGAAACATGTTTTGTGTAAGCTCGAGTAAAATATTGTAGCTATGCTAGGGACTTTTGCTTTGAGAAAATAGCGTTTTTTAGCAGCGCTTTCTGATGAATCTGCATCGGTTTTCTTATTTTTACTACAACAGTCCTCCGTTTGACGTTACAAATCGACAGTTTCCAATTAAAACCTGAGCTAAACACTAACAGTTTCAATTTTGTTACAAACAGTGGTTAGTTTTAAATAACAGACAAGAGGAGAACTATATACAACAAAAATTTTCCTTAGGTTACAAGGCCATTAACAAATCCTCACTCAGTTTGCAGATGGTTCACCGCTTTTAGTTTCTAGGGGAATCGACTAAGGCAGCGTTCACAGTGGAACCGACAACGATCGTCAGACGCCGTCGCCACAGGTTGTCCGATGACGTCGGATGACAGCTTGGTCATGGTGCGTCCAAACTCATTCGTCACTTTTCTTTGGGGAGGGGGGGGGGGGCTGAGCAGGTTAGGTTAGGTTAGAATGTGCTGTGTGTATAAAGTAGGTTAGATTTTAAACTCCAAGGGTGTGATGGTACCGCACCCTTCTGTGGCGCAATGCGGCGTTTGCTACTAGAAAGAAGCCGAATGAATCATATCTGTCTCAAATAGAACGACTCGAGTACTGCATACTCTATCTTCAGTTATCGATTTACGAAAACGTATAGTTTCAATAATACACCGCAATAAGCATCTCTCCAAAACACGTTGTCCAGCGTATGGTTTAATATGCTACAGTGGCGACTTCGGTGTATAATGGTTTTGCCAATGAGGTTATCAGCAAATAATCGGTAATTTATATGATGAATGTAGATATTCCCACTATAAAATGTACGGATAAAATTTGTATGTGAATGAGCAAGGATAATTTAATTAATGAAAAGTGGATTTGTGATTTCACAGCAACTCACTTCCTTCTAAAAACAGTGAACACTAATGCAATACTGACAGTAGATATAATCAGATTTTAGTATTTGGAACTTCACTGCTCTTTGAACATTTTCCCAGTAGACGACCGGCCGTGGTGGCCGAGCGCTTCTAGGCGCTACAGTCAGGAACCGTGCGACCGCTACGATCGCAGGTTCGAATCCTGTCTCGGGCGTGGATGTGTGTGATGTCCTTAGGTTAGTTAGGTTTAAATAGTTCTAAGTTCTAGGGGACTGATGACATCAGAAGTTAACTCCCATAGTGCTCAGAACTATTTGAACCACCCAGTAGACGTGAGAAATGACGTAACAAGAATGGTGCTGGCAGTATCATTTCAGAGTCTATGTAGCATTTAATAAAGAAAATCAACTATATCATAGTGTCTTTTAGGATACTTGCACGAAGCATAGCTCCAAAATTCCGTATAGAGGAAATTAAAAACAATAAAATCGTAGTATTTGAAATGCAAGAGTGAAAATATTAATTTTAAAATTTATCTTTAGAGCATCATAAGTAACATACAACATGTCACACAAAAACTTTAAAACTTACTTTTCAGAACGCAGTATAGGCCAAATCACTGGAAAGATCTAATTGCCAGATGTTAAATATCAAAATACCACTTCTAGTTTTAGCTGAGCTAGAATTGCGTCTTTCATGTGAGTTAGGGGCTCAAATCGCACCTCTTCAAGCACTCGAAATCTGCTTTGCTGGATTTATTTGAAGTTGTGTAGAGATATGTCGGTTTACCCTCAATGGTCGAACAGGGTAGCCGCACGGTTTAAGTCGCCTTGCCACAGTTCGAGCGGGTGGCTCCGTCGGAGGTTCGAGTCCTCCCACGGGCACGGGTGTGTGTGTTGTCCTTAGAGTAAAATAGTTTAAGTTAGATTAAGTAGCGTGTAAGCCTAGGGACCGATAACATCAGCATCTGTTCTAGAATTTTGGAACATGTTTTTTGCTCGCGTATCATGTCGTTTTTGGAAACCCAGAATCTACTCTGTAGGAATCAACATGGATTCCGGAAGCAGCGATCGTGTGAGACTCAACTTGCTTTATTTGTTCATGAGACCCAGAAAATATTAGATACAGGCTCCCAGGTAGATGCTATTTTCCTTGACTTCCGGAAGGCGTTCGATACAGTTCCGCACTGTCGCCTGATGAACAAAGTAAGAGCCTACGGATTATCAGACCAGCTGTGTGGCTGGATTGAAGAGGTTTTAGCAAACAGAACACAGCATGTTGTTATCAATGGAGAGACGTCTACAGACGTTAAAGTAACCTCTGGCGTGCCACAGGGGAGTGTTATGGGACCATTGCTTTTCACAATATATATAAATGACCTAGTAGATAGTGTCAGAAGTTCCATGCGGCTTTTCGCGGATGATGCTGTAGTATCAGCATTAGAAAATAGTAGCGAAATGCAGGAAGATCTGCAGCGGATAGGCACTTGGTGCAGGGAGTTGCAACTGACCCTTAACATAGACAAATGTAATGTATTGCGAATACATAGAAAGAAGGATCCTTTATTGTATGATTATATGATAGCGGAACAAACACTGGTAGCAGTTACTTCTGTAAAATATCTGGGAGTATGCGTGCGGAACGATTTGAAGTGGAATGATCATATAAAATTAATTGTTGGTAAGGCGGGTACCAGGTTGAGATTCATTAGGAGAGTCCTTAGAAAATGTAGTCCATCAACATAGGAGGTTGCTTACGAAACACTCGTTCGACCTATACTTGAGTATTGCTCATCAGTGTGGGATCCGTACCAGATCGGGTTGATTGAGGAGATAGAGAAGATCCAAAAAGAGCGGCGCTTTCGTCACAGGGTTATTTGGCAACCGTGATAGCGTTACGGAGATGTTTAGCCAACTCAAGTGGCAGACTCTGCAAGAGAGGCGCTCTGCATCGCGGTGTAGCTTGCTCGCCAGGTTTCGAGAGGGTGCGTTTCTGGATGAGGTATCGAATATATTGCTTCCCCCTACTTATACCTCCCGAGGTCGACGTTTTCAATTGGTGAGAGATCTGGAGGCTGCGCTGGCCAGGGCAACAGTCGAACATTTTCTGAATCCAGAAAGGCCCGTACAGGACTTGCAACATGCGGTGGTGCATTATCCAACTGAAATGTAGGGTTTCGCAGGGATCGAATGAAGGGTAGAGCCACGGGTCGTAACACATCTGAAATGTAACGTCCACTGTTCAAAGTGATGTCATTGCGAACAAGAGGTGACCGAGACGTGTAACCAACGGCACCCCACACCATCACGCCGGGTGATACCCCAGTATGGCGATGACGAATACGCGCTTGCAATATGCGTTCACCGCGATGTCGCCAAACACGTATGGGACCATCATGATGCTGTAAACACAACATGGATTCATCCAAAAAAATGGCGTTTTGCCATTCGTGCACCCAGGTTCGTCGTTGAGTACACCATCGCAGGCGCACCTGTCTGTGATGCAGCGTCAAGGGTAACCGCAGCCATGGTCTCCGAGGTGACAGTCTATGCTACTGCAAACGTCATCGAACTGTTCGTGCAGATGGATGTTGTCTTGCAAACGTCCCCTTCTGTTGACTCAGGGATCGAGACGTGGCTGCACGATCCGTTACAGCCATGCGGATAAGATCCCTGTCGTCTCGAGTGCTAGTGATACGAGGCCGTTGGGATCCAGCACGGCGTTCCGTATTACCCTCCTGAACCCACCGATTCCGTATTCTGCTAACAGTCATTGGATCTCGACCAACGCGAGCAGCTATGTCGCGATACGGTAAACCGCAGTCGCGATAGTCTATAATCCGATCTTTATCAAAGTCGGAAACGTGATGGTACGCATTTCTCCTCCTTACACGAGGCATCAGAACAACGTTTCACCGGGCAACGCCGATCAACTGCTGTTTGTGTATGAGAAATTGGTTTATAACTTTCCTCATGTCAGCACGTTGTAGGTGTCGACACCGGCGCCAACCTTGTGTGAATGCTCTGAAAAGCTAATCATTTGCATATCTCAGCATCTTCTTCCTGCCGGTTAAATTTCGCGTCTGTAGCACGTCTTCTTCGTGGTGTAGTAATTTTAATGGCCAGTAGTGTAAGAAGCGATCGTAATGTAAGCAGGAAATGTGACGGGCCACAGCCGGTGCGCACTCACCGGCGGCCTGCAGCACGCTCTCGTGGATGCGCACCGTGTCCTCTGCGTCGGCCTCCTGCGCCTCGGTGACCTGTGTGAGGTAGCGCAGCTTGCGCAGCCGCTGCTCGTTGCCGGCGCGCACCCGGACGAGGCGCTCGCGCGCCAGCTGCGTCGTGATGCGCACGATGGTCAGCCGGTCGCTCAGCGGCAGCCTCTCCTTCATCTCCAGCGCGGACACGCTCGTCAGGCTCTCCGTGGACGCCGCCGACGATATGCTCTGAGCCTCTGGGGATCACGCACACAACACTTGTCTCGGATTCTGCAACGTATACAGCGTCCCACCAACACAAAATGCCTCAGAAAAGAATCTACTGGCACGTAACCTGCCCGTATTCTGATTCTTGTCAAAATAACTGGCCATTTATTCACATGTAGGAAACAGTATTGTAGTAACTGGCGAAAATTCACCGAGTAAAACGGAAGTAATAAATATCTGGCGCTGCCCAAGAATGTGTTACAGGCCCTCTGCAGTTTCTAATTTATTTAAATGATTTAGGAGACAATCTGAGCAGCCCTCTTAGATTATTTGCAGAATACGCTGTCATCTACCGTTTTATAAACTCGTCATAAGATCACAACCAACAGCAAAATGATTTACACGAGATATCTGTATGGTGTGGAAAGCGCCAACTGACTCTCCTTAAAGAAAAGTGTGAATCATTCACAAAAGTACCGGTACTGAATGGAATCTCCTAAGTTTCGATTACACTATTAATCACACAAACCTAAAGACTGTGAATCCAAATAAATACTTAGGGATTCCAATGAACAGTAACTTAAATTGGAACAATAACATAGGTAATGATACAGGGAACTGGAACAAAAGAACTTCTTGTACTTAATAAGCGAAAAAAGAGACTCTGTGCAGTACGGCTTTTCCTCCTCGTCTGGATTACTGTTGTGCGTTATTGGGTCCTTACCAGACAGCGTACATAGGACATCGAAAAAGTTCAAAGAGCGGCAGCTCGATTTTACTAACTTGAAATAGGGGATATGATGAGCGAGTTGGGGTTGTAACCATTAAAATAACGGTGTTTCTTTGACTTCCATCTGCAGAGGGAGAAGTGGCCATGGCAATAAAATAAGAGAAATTATGGTTTCCACGGAAAGATTTAGGAGTTTTTTTTTTCCAAGCGCTGTCCAAGAATGGAACAATACAGAAATAGTCTGAAAGTAGTTTGTGAACTCTATTCTAAACACTTCGATGTTATTGCGGAGTAATCAGGTAGGTGTAACATTTTCAGGGTCCCATCTATCAATCGATAAAAAAGGAATCCTTATAGGATCGCTTTATTGTCCTCGGGAATGGATACACGTATCTGGTTCAAATGGCTCTGAGCACTATGGGACTCAACATCTTAGGTCATAAGTCCCCTAGAACTTAGAACTACGTAAACCTAACTAACCTAAGGACATCACACACACCCATGCCCGAGGCAGGATTCGAACCTGCGACCGTAGCAGTCCCGCGGTTCCGGACTGCAGCGCCAGAACCGCTAGACCACCGCGGCCGGCTACGCGTATCTAATTGAAGTTTGTTTTACATACTGAGGTTCGTGGTCGCTTGGCGGTGTATAACATTGAAGCTTCTAACTCAACGTAATTTACGTTTCATAATTTAACACTCGCAAACTCACGTTTCAAAACCTCAAAGTCTATAACATACTTCCGTTTGGCAAGAAGTAAGGTTTCACGGTACAACCAAAGTAAGAAATCCGAAAAATGTAAATGTGTTACTATATCAAACGAAAAAAAATTTTTCTGTCGTTCATTATTCGACTTTGTCTGTTCATCTGTCCGTTTTTCTTAAGAACGGGTAGACATTAAGTCGAATTTTACGTTACATACTAAGGCGTACGCTCTCTTAGTGGTGTAAAAAATTGAAGCTCCTAAGTCAATGCAGTCGGAAGATACGGTCATTAATGTCACATATTTTGATACTCGCTAACTCACTCATCAAAACTTGTAGGGTAGTTACCGCTGCCTATAATCGTCAAATTATCAGAAAAGAAAGATTTCACAGTACAAGAAAAGAAAAAATTCCGAAAATTGTGAATCTGTTATTAAATTGTATGAAAAATTTCATTTCTTATCTGACTGTCTAATTGTCTGTTAAGTTCCTCTTTCTCAGGAACGGGTAGATCCATGAAGTTGAAATTTGTGCGACATACTAAGGTCTATAGGCCTTTGCTGGTGTAATAAATGTAAGCTTCTAAGTCAATGCAACCAAAATATACACTATTTAAGTCAAATGTTTTGATATTCTCATACTCACTTATTAAAATCCGTAGTGTACTTCCCGCTGTCGTAGAGTCGTACAATTTGGCAAGAAGCAAGTTTTCACAGTACAGTCAAAGCAAAAAATCCGAAAACTGTAAATCTGTAATTATGTCACACGATCTCTAGTTATATCACACAGAAACCCACACATCGAGACCTGTAGGCTACCAAGAAACGAAGTTTCACAATATAATTAAATGAAGAGTAGGAGAACTGTGAATTTATAGTTATATCACACAATTTTTTGCCATTTTTTATCATAGTGTCTGTCTGTCCGTCCATCTGTTAAGACCATTTTCTTCTCACGAATAGGTAGACGTATCAAGCTGAAATATATGTCACATACTAAGGTCTATCGTTCCTCGGCGTTCTAATAAACGTTAACTCTTAAGTCAATGCAATCAAAAGGTACGGCCATTTTGTCACGTATTTTGATGATTATCACTCACTCGCTCATCAAAATCTGTTATCATAAAATTTGTCAATAGACAAGGTTTCACACAACAAGTGAAGGAAAAAATCCGCAATTTTTTAGTAAGTAATTATATCACACGAAAAAATATTTCTTTTGTCTTTTGTTCCCCGACTCCAAACTTGAAATTAAAACAGTCAGTAGTTGTGCATTCAGACAAACTCGGTGGCTATGGTGAAAGTCAAACATCAAGCGAAAAATAACTCCATTGCTCATATGACGTGTTTCGGAATTTATCCATCATGGTTGGTTGGTTGGTTTGGGGAAGGAGACCAGACAGCGTAGTCATCGGTCTCATCGGATTAGGGAAGGATGGGGAAGGAAGTCGGCCGTGCCCTTTCAGAGGAAGCAACCCGGCATTTGCCTGGAGTGATTTAGGGAAATCACGGAAAACCAAAATCAGGATGGCCGGACGCGGGATTGAACCGTCGTCCTTCCGAATGCGAATTTATCCATCATGAGATATACAAGAGTGTAAACCTCACGTAGAAATGGCACTTCAAGTTCTATGTCAAACATTTGCAGGCTAGTGTCTGAGCAGTAAAATCATTCCCTACCTGATTTTAAACTTTTACCAGTCAGCCTGAATGGAGAACTGTTAATTATTAGAATAATGGTCCTTTGCCCCCAACATGACTTTATTCACCTTTATAGTATTTGAATTAAATCATTTTTGAAAATCTTACAAATTGGGACCGATATCTTGCTAGTACCAGTGTCAATAACAGGCAAAAATGATAGAGATTCTCGATTTCTAGAACAGATAAACTGTCTATATACGTAATTAAGTTCATGCGAAAATCTCAGTGTGCGAGTCCTATTCGCACCCCGCCAATTTTTGTAGTTACTGTCAATTTTTATGACACTACACACCCTCCCTAGTGTGAACACTAAGCTACAGATCTACACTCCTGGAAATAGAAAAAAGAACACATTGACACCGGTGTGTCAGACCCACCATACTTGCTCCGGACACTGCGAGAGGGCTGTACAAGCAATGATCACACGCACGGCACAGCGGACACACCAGGAACCGCGGTGTTGGCCGTCGAATGGCGCTAGCTGCGCAGCATTTGTGCACCGCCGCCGTCAGTGTCAGCCAGTTTGCCGTGGCATACGGAGCTCCATCGCAGTCTTTAATACTGGTAGCATGCCGCGACAGCGTGGACGTGAACCGTATGTGCAGTTGAAGGACTTTGAGCGAGGTTGGATAGTGGGCATGCGGGAGGCCGGGTGGACGTACCGCCGAATTGCTCAACACGTGGGGCGTGAGGTCTCCACAGTACATCGATGTTGTCGTCAGTGGTCGGCGGAAGGTGCACGTGCCCGTCGACCTGGGACCGGACCGCTGCGACGCACGGATGCACGCCAAGACCGTAGGATCCTACGCAGTGCCGTAGGGGACCGCACCGCCACTTCCCAGCAAATTAGGGACACTGTTGCTCCTGGGGTATCGGGAGGACCATTCGCAACCGTCTCCATGAAGCCGGGCTACGGTCCCGCACACCGTTAGGCCGTCTTCCGCTCACGCCCCAACATCGTGCAGCCCGCCTCCAGTGGTGTCGCGACAGGCGTGAATGGAGGGACGA
The DNA here is from genome assembly GCF_021461385.2 of Schistocerca piceifrons. NCBI lineage: Eukaryota > Metazoa > Arthropoda > Insecta > Orthoptera > Acrididae > Schistocerca > Schistocerca piceifrons. The sequence continues at coordinate 308,493,310 of NC_060143.1, forward strand.
ATGGAGACGTGTCGTCTTCAACGATGAGAGTCGCTTCTGCCTTGGTGCCAATGATGGTCGTATGCGTGTTTGGCGCCGTGCAGGTGAGCGCCACAATCAGGACTGCATACGACCGAGGCACACAGGGCCAACACCCGGCATCATGGTGTGGGGAGCGATCTCCTACACTGGCCGTACACCACTGGTGATCGTCGAGGGGACACTGAATAGTGCACGGTACATCCAAACCGTCATCGAACCCATCGTTCTACCATTCCTAGACCGGCAAGGGAACTTGCTGTTCCAACAGGACAATGCACGGTCGCATGTATCCCGTGCCACCCAATGTGCTCTAGAAGGTGTAAGTCAACTATCCTGGCCAGCAAGATCTCCGGATCTGTCCCCCATTGAGCATGTTTGGGACTGGATGAAGCGTCGTCTCACGCGGTCTGCACGTCCAGCACGAACGCTGGTCCAACTAAGGCGCCAGGTGGAAATGGCATGGCAAGCCGTTCCACAGGACTACATCCAGCATCTCTACGATCGTCTCCATGGGAGAATAGCAGCCTGCGTTGCTGCGAAAGGTGGATATACACTGTACTAGTGCGGACATTGTGCATGCTCTGTTGCCTGTGTCTATGTGCCTGTGGTTCTGTCAGTGTGATCATGTGATGTATCTGACCCCAGGAATGTGTCAATAAAGTTTCCCCTTCCTGGGACAATGAATTCACGGTGTTCTTATTTCAATTTCCAGGAGTGTATATAAACCGTACTGTTCGCACTCATCCGATACCGTGTAGCTCGCTGGCCGTTTAGTGCGCTGCTATCGCAGTGGCTAACTAAAACAAGTCGTAGAGTCGCAACTGTTATGTTAGACAGTGATTAGTGTTAAAGACTCGGTACTCCTTCGACGAACAAGCGAAAAAATAACTTTAAACAAGAACAGCTTCTACATTCGCTCCGAAACTATTAATTGAAATTTTGGTAGATAAACGATTCGATGTAATATACATGGTGAGTCACTAACTATAGCCACCTAGAGTAACTCCGAAAGTATGATAGTAGCTGAAGCTATGTGGGACAAAAGCTGCATGGGCCAACGGCGGTCATAATATGACGTTGGTTCTTTGTTGCTAGGTGGGGTCGCTTTAGAGACATGAAGGTCAGCTTTTTATTTTTTTTTTTTTTTTAATGGGTAGCGTTAGTTCCGTACTTATTTTCTGAGACAAATCCAATGACATGTGGAACAGTAAGGTCTTTGAAGGTCAACGAAGGTCAAAAAGGTGACAAGAACGTCCATATACAGAAGGTGTTCGAAGTGATGACCATTGGTATCAGTGCAGTGCTGTAATTCTTGTCATGGATTGAGTGGTATTCCTTACCACATCAGCGCTTATCGAAGCACATGCTCTGATAATTCTCTCTCGTATATCGTGCAAATAGTAAATATTCGCCGAATACGGCGTATCCATTCAACGTGTCAGTGTCATGTAAACACCATTCAACGATTTCGCAATACAACACTAATAGGAAAGGTAAGACTAGTATCGTCGAATCAAGCGAATATGAAAGATGTATTCCTTCGAAGAACAAGTCGATACACTTCTCATTTACGGAGAATGCCATCGAAATTCAGTGAGAGCTAGAGACTTATACGCTGAAAGATATCCTCAACGTAGTCACCCTACACGTCATACATATAAATATGTATATGATGAATTGAGAACGACTGGATCTTTACGCATCGGAAAGATATACGGAAAAGGAGAGTTACTAACGAGGAAACGGTAATTGGTACTTTAGCCACTGTGGTTCGAGGTCCTTGTGTTAATTCGCATCAAGTCCGCAAGGGAATCGGGCGTGAGCCAGAGTAATGTTGTTCGTGTTCTGTATCGCCATAAATATCATCTCCACCATATCAGTCACTACCAAGAAATAAATGGTAGAGACTGTATGCAACGCACTGCCTTGTGCCGATTGGCTCTACTTCAGATTCAGAGGGATGACACATTTATTAATTTGAATTTATTTGCTGACGAGGCTACAATTTCGAAACATGGAAATGTTAATTTGCGTAACATACATTACTGGGCAACTGAAAATCCATGTTAGCTGCGGCGAATTGCACACCAAAAACCGTGGTCGGTAAATGTATGATGTGGGATTCTGGAGGACAGAATTATAGGCCTCTATTTCATCGAAGGAAATCTTAATGGTAGGAAGTACACCACATTCCTGCAAGAAACAATAGGTCTGTTATTGGAGGAAATACCTATAGGAGAAAGGAACAGAATGTGGTATCAATACGATGGATATCCGGCACATTTTCCGCTGATGGTTAGAAATGAGTTGCAGGGACAATTCCCAAATCGTTTGATTGCACGCGGAGGAGATGTGTCGTGGCCGGCTCGTTCGCTAGACTTGACGCCTCTGGATTTTTTCTTGTAGGGATTCGTAAAAGACATTGTTTATAAAGGCGTTCCAACTACACCTGAAGATAAGCGAGAGAGAACTGTCAGAGCATGTGCTTCGATAAGGGCCGATGTGATAAGGAATACCACTCAATCCATGATAAGAAGATTGCGGCACTGCGTTGTTACCAATGTTCATCACTTAGAACACCTTCTGTAAATGGACGCTCATGCCACTTTTGTAACCTTCGTTGACCTTCAAAGACCTAACTGTTACACGTCACTGAATTGGCCTCGATATCCGCTATCAGAAAATAAGTACCCAACTATAGCAACCCATTTAAGAAAACAAAGTTGACCTTCATATCTCTGAAGCGACTCTACCTAGCCACAAAATAGCAACGTCGTATTATTGCCCCCGTCGTCCCATGCAACTTTTGTCCCACAAACTCTTCAGCTCCTGTCATACTTTCGGAGTTATTCTTGGTGGCAATAGTTAGTGACTCTCTCGGTACTTAAATATCACCTGACAGCGTATTCTGCCGCCAGGCGTGTCATTGTTTTGTGAAACACCTCAAGCAATTCTTGCACTACTGCGACGATTTCCATGAAGGTTTAGAAGCACTCCTTTCTCGTCTAGGCAGACCAAGTAATCCTGCTTTGTGGAAAAAAATAAATCCATTTTCCGTTATGAAGAACATGAAATATGTACGAAGAATATTCGTACGAAGAATATTCGTACGGGGTCTAATCTCGCTGATTAGCATGGCACTTACATCTACGAAAGAAACAACTGTTTTATAATACATCCACAGGAAGGATACAGCTAAGGGAAAAGCGGCTCATCTCATCAGTATTTATGCAGTGAGGAGTCCTCATCTCTGTGCGACACTGAAGACAGGAAAGCATATAATTATCCACATTACACCAACTGAGACAGTACGTAGCCGGAGGAGTACGTCATCGTGGTTAAAATCGGGACGGTAGACCTCAGTACTGAACCGTTTCTTTTGTCTATTTCGCAAAACTAGATGAGAGTGGGTACCCCTTGCAGCTGCACGTATACAGTGGGTAGCACGAGTACAGAGTCCCTGGAAGACACTGTGTTCGCTTAATTTCTTGGTGAATGAGGCAAGGTCTTTACACAGACTTTTCAATCCACTTCTATGAAACAGGTAGAGTTACGTTTACATTTATATTCATAAAAATATAATATTTTAAGTGATGTAAGGACTCAGTTGCTTATAAGCTATATCCTGTTTTAAAAACACTTAAAATATATTTATGTAAATACTTGATTACATACAGGGAGCTCCATTTACTTGAAAAAAATCCCTATAACATTATTTCACAAGATTTTAAATCAGTTCAAATGAATGTTTAAAATCAACCTTGTTAGCTTGGTTACTGAAGAACAGGATAAACGCTATGTTGTAGAATACTACTTCTGATAGCTTTTACACGTCAGATAAATGAATATTTACATAATAATATGTATATTATAGCAGAAAAGACAGAGATCCTTTACTAGAAACAGTAGCTTTTTTACAGAACAGCTTGATGTTCCTTCTTAGCACTTTCTTCCTGAAGAGAACATGAGAACATATAGGAAATAGGAATGGTTCTATTTTGAAAATAAGAGTACTACATCTCACCAAATAATAAAGAAATCACACAGGATATGATGGTCCTACATAAATTTAAGATTACATGTGATAATATGATCACTATAAACTGCCTAAAACTGCGCACAAAACAACAAATAAATAGAGTCAAGAAGCGAGAAGTCTAGCTTATCAGAATTTATCTGTATTTACGTAAATGATGTGACGGACAGAGTGAGTAGCAATCTGCGGCTGTTTGCTGTTGATGCTGTAGTGTCGTCGTTGAGTGATTGTAGGAGAATACGAGATAATTGGTGTGATGAATGGCAGTTAGCTCTAAACGTAGAAAACTGTAAGCTAATGCAAATGAGTAGGAAATACAAACGCGTAATGTTCGAATACAGCATTAGTAGTGTCCTACTTAAAACAGTCACGTCGTGTAAGTATTTGGGCGAAGAATTGCAAAGTGATATCAAATGGAGCGAGCACGTAAGGAACGCGGTAGGGAAGACGATTGGTTCAGTGGATGAATATTTTAAAAGTGTGGTCAATCCTTAAGGGAGGCCGCGCATAAAACACTACTGCGACCTAATCTTCAGTACTGCTCGAGTGCTTGAGATCCCCACCATGTCGGGTTGAAGGAAGACGTCGAAGTAATTAATTCACAAGCGTGCTACTAGATGTGTTACCAATAAATTCTACCATCACGGGAGTATTACAGTTATGCTTCGTGAACTCAGATGGAAATTGCTGGAGGAAAGACGACGTTCTTTTCTCAGAACACTATTGAGAAAAATTAGAGAAACGTAGTTTTAAAGTGATTGCAGAACATTCTGCTGCCGCGGAGCCGACATACACTTCGCGTAAGGACCACGCAGATGTGAGAAACTAAGGCTCGTACTCGAGGGAGTGAAAATACTCATGGATTCCAGATCATGAACGTGACTGCCCTATGGTGCATCTCTGGTGCGCCTGTGACTTTCACTGAAGTAATTGGGCCGTACTTCTCTGATACCTGTTTAGTGGATGTAGACGTGTACTTAAGCACGTTTGAAGGGTATGCCATTGATTAAATTCCGGTACAAACCCACTGTGTGGGTTTCTTCCAAGATGGGGCACCATGGCTTTATGCGCATATTGTTTGTACATATCTTGACCAAACATTTCTCGATCTGCCGTGGTGGAATATCGCACTGGCTTTCACTATAATCAGACTTGACCTCCCGTGATTTTTGGTTGTGAGAAATGAAGAGAAAATCAACATGAATGACCTGTATGATAGAATACGAGAAGTGATATTATCCACTCTCCGTGAAATACGTTTATGAGCTTCATTTGCTAGTTATTATCATTGGTTTCTACGTGTTACACAAGTTGGCGAACAAGATGAGACTTCCACGTACGTTACAAATTTTGGCAACTTCCGTTCAAATAGACGTTTCATCACCAAGAACATAGCTAATATTCGAGAGTAAAATAATTTTGACTTATTTGTTTCTCCACGTCTGAATGGTAGTAGTGACATCACAACTGCTCTATAAGTAACGAAAAGTATTATCAAGTGTATCCTAAACCGCCAAATGTTAATACATAATATTGTGGGCATATAATTAGATATTTTTGTTTTTGTAACAGGAGATGAGACACAATGCTTATATATGTGCAGAAAGAACATAAAACTTGTAGAGAAGCAAAGCCAAATGAGAAAAACGAAGCAGTCATGTGGATTTTAAAACATTCGCGCGTAATGACGCCATGAGAAAAATGGGCCTGTCAGAATTACAAAAACTGTCGATGCGATACTTTAAAACTTTTAACATGATTTAGCGTAAACATTGTTGTCTAATGTGTTTGAAAATTACGTTGCATGTTTTTCAGATAAAAAGCTAAAAATAACCGATAAAACAGCAAAGTCAAGTGGATTTACATAAGCTTTGCGCCCAATGACGGGTTAGAGATCGTACCTTTACGTTCGACTTGGGCACCTCGTCCATTGTACCTATTTTTCACTTTTGTTTATTCCAAGTTATTGCTTCCAACTTTTATTTTTCAAACATGGAACTGTAATTCGGAAACACGTCAGAATATAACTGTCACGAATGGGTCGCGGATGTGACTAGAAATGCATAAAATTGCATAAGGTGGACATGTAGGAAAGGAACCTAACGTCAGCCAGGGCGATGGGAAGCAGGAGAGGTTGCGTTTTGTGGCAAGGGACGCTGGAGCTACATGACCAACTACGACAGAATGTTCTGGAAGGACGACAGGACACGGGAGACGCGCGTGATCACGGGGGATTGCATCAGACGAGCCTATATAAGCAGGGCCGCTGGTGCTGCTAGGAGATTCCTTTGACAGTTGCCTCAGACGCTGGACCTGAGTTACTCTGCCCTCGAGACGGGACATAGTTTCTCGTGGCACTTAGCTGCAAAGGGTACATGCAGGATTGCCCAACTTACATGCAATGTGTTGGTGCCTCTGAGGGTTCGACAGTGGTCTTATCCAACCTCATGTTTCATCCCAATTATTTCATCAGAAGTACGCGTCCTTTATACCACCGAGTTCCCTTATCTGCAAAGAATTTCCAGCTTGTTTTCCAGCACCAGAACTTTGAGTTGGACGAGCCACCTTATTTCTGGATTTAGCGTCTAGCTCCCATCCTGATCCGCTCGCAGGAAACTACAGACGCAACATAACTCTTTTAAGCTAAAGCAAGCAAACAGTTTTTCGGATTGTGAGTTTTTGTAATTACGACACGCCCATTTTCTCATGAGGTCGTTGGGCGAAAACTGACTTTTTATCATTTGAAGTTGATTCTCTACAACGTAACTTAAGTTTTATATTATTTCTGCACTCGTAGTGTACATAAATAAGGATTGTCTCTCATCTCTTATTATGAGAACAAATAAAAACAAATATTTCTATATGTCCATCATTTTACGTGTTATCATAAAAAACAACTGGAGCGGTTTTCCGTTATTTTAATAATTTTGACTGAACGTGTATAAGAGAGGATCAAAAAGTTCCGTTTATAAGGCCGTACAGTCAAAATCGCCATGAGCAATCATCCGACCGACACGACCAGTAAAAAACACACATCTGGTAAAACACTGTGTTCTATTGTGTGAAGAAGTCTGTAACTCTCTGCTGCAGGTCCTCGTCTGACCGAAATCTGGGTCTTTCTTAAGATATTGGAAGCGTGATAATCGCGTGGAAAGAGATGAGGGTGTCTCCCACTTGAGTTAGCATAGCTTCACCCTTCTGACATTTGTGACATGAGGATGTACGTTATCACGAATTAACCCCACGCAGCTTTGCGCACCATTCCACAATCGTGGTTTCCGACGGACATGCTATCATAAACACAGGCTCCATTCTCCGATGGATGTCTTTCGGTTTTTGTTCTTCGGCAGCCAACAAAAGAATATCACATTGGTCCAGTTTCGACGCATTTGGTAGTAACGTCGCCATAGTTCACGTTTCGCTATTTACTGCACGCACGTCGGAACACACGAATGCACGCAAATCCCTTGCATGCGATGTCGTCCTTATTTAGCCGAATCGGAGTCGAACTTCATTGCGTATAGGCTGCAGCAAAGCCATTAAAACGTAAATTTTTTTATCGCCCATTACAGAAGTCGTGTACACTGACGCAAAAAATCGCAACATCAACAAGGAGCTGTTGGCGTGTTTCTACATCTGTAAGATGATATGTATTCAGATTTAGTGACAGACGCGCGAGAATGGTTCTAGTAGCGCCAATATGAGGATGCAAATCGGGTTTCCCTTAAATACATGTTGTAACGATCGTGAGCGTTAGAAACCTTGGCAATGTGACGTAGTGAGGTGATGTTAGTCAAGAATGCCTTTAAAGGCAACAAAGACGCCGTTATCAACACCATACTGAATTTCCGTCATCACGGAGCTCCTGTTGCATTTCCCTGCTCACAAGGTGGGCTACACTTTCGTGCCTCGGATCCAAATCAGTGATGGTACCAAGATACCTTCGTAGCCGAAGATGAGCGACTGCGTTTCCCCGGACGAGCGGTAACGACGAGATTGGCGATTGTCGTTCTGAGTTCGTAGTGCACCGACTAGCGTGGAAAGTTCAGGATTGGAGCACGTATCGCAGCACAGTTGATGTCCGTCTGCGGTTATGGGCTAACTGTTGCAACACACGCAGATGGATACATTTCACATATTCTATCGGCAGTTTGCGCTAGTACTTCTAGATACCTGGCGCAGACAGTTCGAATCTTTTGCGCGTCAGGAGGTAGGCGTGATAGCCAAATGCTTTGCAGAATGTCGTCGCTCACTGCGTTGCTTGCCAACGTACGTAATCGGCGCAGCAGCTGCGATGGCGTGCGATCGCCAAACACTTGCGGGAACTTGATCCACCATCGTAGTAATATTGCGGAATCAGTAGGCTACAGATGCGCAGCGCGGCTGCCGTGGAGTGCGGAAGATATGCGATTTGGTTGAGTGCGCCACGCGGTTGACGCGACTGTACTTTCTGCGATGCGGCACGGTACGGAGCGCAAACGTGTGTCGGACTAAACGCCGGTGCCCATCGAACATTACGTCGGGGTCACCAACTGTTGCGGGTTAGCAACCTCTTTCTATTAGTTTAGGAATAACCCGTAACACAAAATGACATATTTAATGAGAGAGCGAACAAACAACAGAATAAATGCTATAGCTGTGGAAAAAAGAATAAACTTAGATCACAGGTTGTGTCAGAGATGTTGTTGCATGGAATCTTTCACTTGTACGTAGCACTAAATCCTACACATATATACTGTACATTAGCTTGCGTACACTTCACTACCACTGGTGTCATGCAAATACAGGGGATTGCTCCCACCAGCCTGCGTCCTTGGTGCACTGAACGTTTCGAGTCCCCGTTCACCTAGCTGACGTCGTTTATGGAGGCTACCATCGACCTAGTGTAGAAAAATGTGACACGTTTCCATTGATCGACGGTCGAATTCCGCAATCGCAGCTGACGATGTCGTTAGGTCAACGTTTGAACACGTAGGGGTGGTCTGCTGCGGAACTCCACGTTCAACAATGTACAATGAAAGGTGTGTTCCAAACACTTGTGCAGACACCAGCATTGTGCTCTTTCGGCAGAGATGCCAGAGATCACCATCTATCCTACTTTACACAGCACACAAGTCTCCGATCCCCACGTTCTGTGAAGAGTCGTCGACGTCCAGCTATTTAGCGTCTAGTGGTAGTTTCACTGTCCTACCTCCTTCCATAGATGCTCACTACAGGAGCACGTGAACATTCGACCACCTTCGCCGTTTCGCAGATACTCGTTCACAGGCTTTGCGTAACAATAATCTTCCCTTTTTCAAAGGCGCTTATCTCAAAAGATTTCCCCATTTGCTGCCCATATCTTCGCTAGGGTGATTGCCCGTTCTTGTCTACTCCGCTACATCGTTTTGTTACCGCATCACGTGCGCGCAACGCCACCTGGCAGCATCCAGCGTCGCCATGGACAGTGGTCACAATGTTTTGTCAGATGAGTGTATATTAACCTGCGATCTTGCAGTGTTAATCCCTTAAATGTTTTACCTAGACAAATGTTTCATAGTCCCGAAATTTCATTACTCTAATTACTTTTTGGTGCTTCTTTCCGCCAGTGTATTTAAACAGGCTGTTCGCCTCCTCGTAACGCAGGAAACACCCTCCCAAATCCTGCCTCAGTATGTTATGCGAGACCTAACCAGCGCTCCACACTAGTTGCGATGTGATGAAGGTTAGACGTTACCTGACTGGATGGTCGCCACCGACTGCTGGGAGCCGCTCTGTGGCGGCAGGAGGTCGGCTATCTGCGACGGCGGCCGCCGGAACAGGTACATGGCGCGCCGCAGCATCTCCACTGCAAACACGCACAGGCACACAAGAGCGTTCAGCACGGGGCAGAGGCAACAGCAGCTGCGGCCAGAACGACATTTCCACTTCTTTGTTATAGACAGTACTGACCGCATCTTTAGTACACGTAAATTAACTGTTCCTTTGCTTTAAAATAAATACTACGGCATTTCCTTAACGAAAATATCAGCCCACTGCATCACTTACAAAAATCTACGTATATTCTAATTAATCTACACATTAATTAATATTATTAAGGAACAAAAATCTGTCTCCTATCTGTACCTTGACCTTGTGTTGTAGTATGCTCTCCTTTCCACACGTACCTCAGTTGTTCTTATGTGGCATTCTCTTTATCCAACGGCCCGCTCCACTGTAGGTATGTCCAACAATTCTGTCCTTTCTCCACTCAAGCACATCCTCTACGCAACTGATAAGCCTAGTACACTAGTCGGTAACATTCGGACAAATTCACATCGTTTACATATTTACGTGCAATACTAAGGAGATATATTACACGGGACTAACACATGAAATCTGTGATACTGAATGCGAATGGAAAGCTTCGATTGTTGGAAGCGTTCTAGACAAGTGCTGTGGATTTGTGAAGCAAATTTCATACATGACGCTAGTGCGCCAATTCTAAAACACTGTTCCAGGGTTTGTAGCTATTACCAAGTAGGCAGGACAGCAGACGTCGAACGAATCCAGACGCGGGCTGCTGGGCTTGTAACAGTTCTCCATACTCCATACGAAAGTAGAACAAAAACGACGTTCTATTCACAAAACCATGTTCAATAAATTGAGATTATGGGTATTTAAAGGAGACTGTAAGAAATTTCTGCTACCACTATCACATATCCTCTTGTTTAGCATTAGGATAGGTCATATGAGTTTAAGGAATACGTTCCAGTGCTAATTGAACAGAACAGGAAATAATTAACGTAGGGGGTGTTAGATATATAAGGGCAGACATTTTTATGGGTGACTGAGGACAGTATACTGAACAACACTACATCAGTATTCACTTCATTTATGATTAAATAATTACAGCTAGTAGCAGTAGTATATTTTTAGGTTGGTTAGTAACCTCCAAGAAAATGTGTATTTTCCTCCGGGCAGCAGGCCGGGTGTTGAAGTGTGGACACGTGGACGCAAAACGGTTAGTCTATACTGACAGCTGTGTCTACTTAGTGGTGCATTTCCGGCAATGCAGAAAACATCAGGTACTAAATTATGTGGCGTGTTTGTGGAAAGACTGATAGATAGGGAGAAAAAACAACTAACACACTAACACACGTATTAGGGTACCAATGATCACAATATCTGCGGCCGGCCGCGGTGGCCGTGCGGTTCTAGGCGCTGCAGTCCGGAACCGTGGGACTGCTACGGTCGCAGGTTCGAATCCTGCCTCGGGCATGGATGTGTGTGATGTCTTTAGGTTAGTTAGGTTTAAGTGGTTTTAAGTTCTAGGAGACTGATGACCTAAGACGTTAAGTCCCGCTGGCCGCGGTGGCCGTGCGGTTCTGGCGTTGCAGTCCGGAACCGCGGGACTGCTACGGTCGCAGGTTCGAATCCTGCCTCGGGCATGCGTATGTGTGATGTCCTTAGGTTAATTAGGTTTAAGTAGTTCTAAGTTCTAGGGGACTTATGACCCAAGATGTTGAGTCCCATAGTGCTCAGAGCCATTTGAACCATTTTTTGTTAAGTCCCATAGTGCTCAGAGCCATTTGAACCATTTGAACAATGTCTGCTCTTACATTTATAGCACCACATACATGCTGCGTGTTTCACTGTTATAAGTACAGGCGAAACGGACGCTTAGAAGACAGATTAACAATCAAATAATCCTTATAAACATAGGTCCGAAAACCAATTGTTTCCGTGATACTACGCATTACGAGCACATGAACACCTCTTAGCAGAGTCGCCGAGGTTCCATATTGCAGATACGCACTTGAGGACAAATGCAATGCAACATATGTTCAACGTGGCCACCGTTCATGTGAAGGCACATTCAACATGTCCCCTCATCCACGTTTGAATGTTTTCAAAAATTTCTCGGCGTATTCTGAATGCATTGACAACCATCAACAACGTGTTCTCGGAATCCATCGACACTCTCAATGGGGCTGAAATACTCCGAAGCTTTTAAATATCCCCACACAAAAAAATCAAAACGTACTTTTAGACATTTACCGGTGTTGCAGCACTGGCATGACTGCACTTGTTCATACGTCGAATCCACGAAATCACTGTTTTACGGACCTAAGTTTACTAATATTGTTTGTTTGTTTCATTGTTCTCCATTCGCCATTTTCGTTTGTACCTATAAGAGTCCCAACCTTTCGTATATTCCCAGATGACGTCGGTTAATTTGGCAGTCTTCCATGAAACGTCGATGAATAGCTTTCACATCCGGGTTGTCTGCAGCGTAAACAGTTTAATGTGGCCCTTGTGATAAAAATACAAAACACTGAGCTCGGAAGAACGCCAAAGCCATTGAGCTAGTGCTCCCCTACCCCCATGGTAGATAACAGCCAGTGCATCTGGAACAATGGAGCCCAATGATGCATAAACCAGAAGCTTCTTCCTTGCTTATTAGCAAGGGCACGTACTCTAGTAAATCGTTGAGGGTATCCTGAATAAAGTCATTGAATAAAGTGGTTGTAGACAGCACTTGCAAGACGTGCTAGGAGAATGTAAGCAGCTGCCAGACAGTCACATACAGTACAAACATACACATTAATCTTAAACTGATGATGATGGCTAGACGGAACTCCACCATCTAGAATATAATGGATTCAAAGAGACAAAGCCTTCCTTGAATAAGTACGTTGAAACTGTTGCGCTGTACCTGTCAATCTGTTGAATGTAAACTTTCCTTAACTCGGTTGCGAAGTATTTTAGGACATATGCTTTTATTAGCTTGTTTCTTGCTTTATTGTTAAGAAGCTGCCTCCAAAGTTTGTAAAGTACGAGTATTTTTGTATCACCCTCTATATACAGGGCAAGTATGTACAGGGTCATCATCATCATCAGTTATCTGCTATATTAGCAGGTCCTTTGCCTCTCCATTTTCTGCGATCCATTGCTTCCTTCTTAAGGCTGCTGTATGTTGTACCGTCCATCATGTTATGCAGTATCTGGAATATCTTCCCCCTCGCTACCTTTTCCCTTCAACATAAACTTCTAAAACTGTTTTTATCAGTCCGTCATTATTTCTTAATATATGCCCAATCCAATTTATTTTTCTTCTCTTTATTACATCTAGTAACTACCTTTCCTCTCCCACTCTTCTCAGTACCTCTTCATTTTTTACTCTGTCCATCCAACTTATTCTTTCCATCCTCCGCCATGTCCAGATCTAAAAAGCCTCCAGTCTTTCTCTGTCTTTCTTCCTCATAGTCCGTGTTTCAGCGCCACATAGAAGATCATTCCATACAAGACATTTTATGTGTCTCTTCCTGAGTTCTCTGTCCAGACCGCTGCAAAAAATCCTCCTTTTCTTATAAAACGCCACTTTTGCCATTGCTATCCTTGTTTTAATTTCTGTTGTGCACTTCCAGTCGGTGTCTATCCTGCTTCCAAGTTACTTAAAATTTTTCACCTGTTCTAGTATTTCTCCATTCAGCACAATTTTTATTTCCTTATTTCCTAGTGCCAATACTTTTGTTTTATTTGTGTTAATTTTCATTCCATTTTTTTGCCGTTAGTTTCAATGGTGTCCACCAAATCCTGCAATTCTTTTTCCCCTGTGGCTAGAAGGACCATGTCATCAGCAAACCTCAAACACCCTACTATTCTTCCTCCAGTTTCTACTCCTTTGTCATCTAATGAGCATTGGTCAATGATATTTTGCAAGTAGAGGCTGAAAAGAGTAGGTGATAAACATCATCCTTGTCCTACTCCTTTTCCTAGTCTGATCCAGTTTGTACTTTCTCCACTCACTTTAATTGAGGCTTTTTGATTAAGGTATAATGAGTTTATAAGTCTTCTGGTTTTCGAGTCCACTCTCTTTTCCCCCATTATAGTCGCCAGCTTCTCCCAAACCTCATTGTCAAATGCCTTTTCTAGATCGATGAAACACATACATAGGTGTCTTCCTTTGCCAATAAACCTTTCTCCCAAGATTCGTTGGAGCCCTATTGCATCTCTGGTGCCCGTATTCCGTCTAAAGCCAAACTGCTCCTCGCCTAGATTCTCCTCCATTACCTTTTCAAGTCTCTTATTAATTATTCTTAACATCACTTTGGCTGCATGTGAAATGAGGCTGATTGTCCTGTGCTGGCTGCATTTCTTGGTTCCTTGTTTTTTCGGCAATGGAATCATTACTGTTCCCAGAAAGTCCTCATGCCATTCACCACTGTCGTATATTTTATTACATAACCTCAATATTTCTCTCATTCCATCTTGGTTCAAGCATTTTAATATTTCTCCCGGTATCGTGGTGGACAAAAATGTGGAAACTTCGCGGGAAACGTACAATTGAAAATAAATGCAGAGGCAAGCCAAGCTTGCAGGTAGCACTGTTGTATTTGACCACAGACTGCACCTGTAAGGTTCCTTAATGCATTGTTCCGAGCGAGGTGGCGCAGTAGTTAAACACTGGACTTGGATTCGGGAGGATGACGGTTCAATCCCGCGTCCGCCCATCCTGATTTATGTTTTCCGTGATTTCCCTAAATCGCTCCAGGCAAATGCCGGGATGGTTCCTTTCAAAGGGCACGGCCGACTTCCTTCCCCGTCGTTCCCTAATCGGACGAGACCGATGACCTCGCTGTCTGGTCTCCTTCCCCAAAACAACCCAACCCCAACCCACCCTTAATGCATTCTAATTGTCAGTCGCGGTCAGAACTGTATCACGTTCAGTCGAGCGTGCATTATGTCAGGACTCAGTGCACTCAAACGTCAGCAAATTGTTGTTGGTCGAGTGATGGGTGCTTCCTTAAATAAGTTGGCAGACGTGGTTCCTGTTTCAAGAGGCACCTTACCGAAGTTTATGCCTCGGACAGGGAAAAGCGGGAAAATGTCATCCGATACGTCGCAGCTTGGACGAAATTATGTGTTGAGTGATTGTGACGGGCGGTGACTGTTATGAAAAATAATAGGACGACAGCTGCGAAAGTAACTGCGGAAGTAAATGTCAGAATCGCGAAACCTGAAGAAAATAAAAATCCATAAGCCGGGGATTGCAGGGCGAGATGGAATTCCAAAACCACTCATCAGTGATGCAAATACCCGTAACAAGAAAACATGGTGCCGAAGCTTTAAAACGTACACTACGGAGCAGTGGAAGAATGTTATTTGATAGAATGAGTCTTGTTTCTCACTGTTACAGACTTCTGCCCGAGTTTACGTCCCGAAAATAAACTGGTAGAGGTTCGGTGATGATAAGGGCCGCCATATCGCGGTATTCCCTGGCCACATGGGTACTCTGTATGGTCACGTTACTGCCAAGAATTTTGCGGTCATTTTGGCTGATCAGGTCCATCCTATGCCATAATGTTTGTTCCTCAGTGGTGATGCAGATTTCAAAGACGGCAGGGTCCCTGTGTCCACTGTTCGCATCGTACAGGACTGGTTTTGTTTTCTGTGCTTCTATCTGTGGGGAAAACTGAAACAAGTGGTTTAACAGGATACACTGACAACTACCGAAGGCATGAAAAACCTTATAACAAGGGCCTGTGCTGCCGTTAACCCCAGATGACATTCAACGTGCAGTATTGTTTCCACAAAATCGCTTTATATAACGTAGCTGTTCTCAAGGGCAACATTTTGAGCAATTGGTATCGCAGCAGTGATGATAAACAAATGAACCGTGTTTGGCTTACGTGTTTACTTACATCTGGTATGGTAGGGCTGACTTGGGTGAAATACTTCTCCTGACGGCTGGACAGTGGTTTGTGGTGCTGTTATATTGATACTATTTGAGCAAGCCCCGTGAATATTATGTCGTTCAAATTTTCTTAGATGCTTCTTTCAAATAATAAATAAAGTATACAGTACTATTACAAAAAATGTAGATTTTGTAATTTGGCGACTACAAACGATAAGAATGACCTGTGAAGGCGAGAAAATTGGCTATACTGTCTGCTGTAACTTAGCGAAACCTGCACCTGGATAAATTTTTTTCATTCTGGGTGTATTAGAGGTGATCTGTCTTAGCTGTCTCACCCTGCATATGTATGAACTGGTGAATAGTGATGAATGTATACGTTGTTGACTTGGTAGGTATGATTACTGTTATTTTTTGTGGTAAGACATTAATAAGACAATGGAGGACACAGAGTAAGAGCTAGTGAAGCATGCAGGGAAGTTTACGTAGTTTGTAATTAAGGAAACAACTGTGGGAATTTCGACGAGAAATTGATATGAAATATTCATTTGCAGTGCAATGAGAGCAGAGAGTAGAAAGATTATTCTGTCTTTTTCAGTGGACGTTATTGTGAAGTAGTTTCGACACACACACACACACACACACACACACAAACACACACACACACACACACACACACACACACATATATATATATATATATATATATATATATATATATATATATATATAATTATGGTAATGGTGTGTCTGTGTGTGTCAAAAATATTTCATAATGAAGTCCATTTAAAATGCCAGAACAGCATTTCTGCTCACTACTCCCGTTGTACTGCATGTATGTATAGTGAACATTAATAACTGGGAAAATGCAGGGACAGATTCCTCACAGGAAATGAGGGGTAAAAGGTCCTGTGAACATGTGTCTGGAAATGCATCACGGTAAATGACGAATGAAAGTTCCTCTAACGCTGTGCCGCGAGTTCCTTGGGTGTTGCAGGCTGTGTGACTGACGCAACGTACTGTAAGCGGCAGAATGGTCCAGTATTCATGTCGAGAACAAGTGGAGATGGTGTTTGTGTACAGCCAAGCAGATAGAAATGGTCGAGAGGAAGTATGTCTATATCAAAACATGTACCTTCGCAGATAACAACAACTTCACACAACATTTTAAGCACTTTTTGGGCGTTTGTGTGGTCGTGGGTCCTTATAGACAGACGAAATGGCAGGGAGGCGTCAGACTCTGCATACACCAGGTTTGGAGGACTAGGTTCTACAGGGTATTGAGACGAAGCCAAGTGCAAGCTCCGGGCAAGTGACCTGCCAACACTCTTACAACGGACATGGCGAAATTTCAGTAATGGCAAGTCAGCATGGTAGGTCTGATGTCTTTCATTTCGTATAATGTACGTAATAATGTGCATAGGTACTTTAAACACAGGACCTTAATATGTAGTACAATTAACGGTTACATATAGACACTAATCAATATAAAGTTAGAACACATACATAGTCTGAAGGTTTCACTGAGATGCACGAGCAAAATGTCTCTTTCCAGAAGTTACAAGAGTATAGCACCCATAAGCGGAAATATTACAGTTAGACATTCGCATTGACAGGAAAGTTAAAGCAGAAAAGTTACAAACTCCTCAGCTCGAATCACAAGGCTCGGTGAACGACGTCTCAGTCCACTCTCCAAGGTGGACATACAATACCGGGAACTGAATCTGGGTTCTCTGCAAGGCGATCGTCTACATTACAACGCAGCACACGAGGAAGAGAAAGAGTATATACGCAGACTAAAGCAAAGAATAAAAATTTGTACCAGAGCCAGGGTTCGAAACTAGGTCTTCTTCTCACTAGGCATATGTGCTAACCACTATGTCATTCTTGTACAGTGGCTTTACACAACTGCAGGGACTACTCTAACATGTCTCCCTCATCACTGCAGATTCCCGTTCATGCCTCGGTTCACTTGGTGTTCCCCCTAAAGGTGGACGGCTTTGCAGAGACTCTCCAATTGTAGTGGAATAACGCTCACCATCGGAAGAAACGGGCGATCATGCCTGAAACCCAGGTACGGGTACTTTAATTAGTGAAACTATATGGTTCTAGATGCTTTTTCGAGTTACAAACATGTATGATGTGTGTATGCCAACTGTAGCGAAAAATAAAAGATTGTATCGAAGCCGGGCCACTGTGCCACAGTGTCTTTGCACAACCCACGGCCTACCTTAGCATGCATCTCTTCTCGTCCGAAATTCCCATTCACATCTCACACCATTTGGTAGTTCCCCTAATCTCGAACAGTATTAAGCATGGCAGGGACACTGTGACTATTGGAATAGCACCTCAGCATGGAGGCAGTTGGAGCGTCTCTGCAATGATGTCCGAGTTTACTGGAAATACCAAGTGGGCTGAGGCGTGGTTCAAATGGCTCTGAGCACTATGGGACTTAACATCCGTGGTCATCAGGCCCCTATAACTTAGAACTACTTAAACCTAACTAACCTAAGGACATCACACACATCCATGCCCGAGGCAGGACTCGAACCTGCGACTGTAGCGGTCACACGGTTCCAGACTGAAGTGTCTAGAACCGCACAGCCACACCGGCCTCTGAGGAGTGAACGAGAATTTCTGTTTAGGAGGGAGACGTGTTAGGGTAGTCCGTACGGTTGTGCAAAGCCAGGGTTGCGCAGTGGTTAGCGCATCTGCCTAATGAGCACGAGGCCAAGATTTCAATGGAGAGAAGGCTTCCGAAGTAAGAGTGATTTCAGGTGTGCCACAGGGGAGTGTAGTAGGACCGTTGCTATTCACAAAATATATAAATGACCTTGTGGATAACATCGGAAGTTCACTGAGGCTTTTTGCGGATGATGCTGTAGTACATCGAGAGGTTGTAACAATGGAAAATTGTTTTGAAATGCAGGAGGATCTGCAACGAATTGACTCATGGTGCAGGGAATGGCAATTGAATCTCAAAGTAGACAAGTGTAATTTGCTGCGAATACATAGAAAGAAAGATCCTTTATCATTTAGCTACAATATAGCAGGTCAGCAACTGGAAGCAGTTAATTCCATAAATTATTTGGGAGTAGGCATTAGGAGTGATTTAAAATGGAATGACCGTATAAAGTTGATCGTCGGTAAAGCAGATTCCAGACTGAGAACCATTGGAAGAATCCTAAGCAAATGCAATCCGAAAATAAAGGAAATAGGTTACAGTACACTTGTTCGACCACTGCTTGAATACTGCTCACCGGTGTGGGATCCGTACCAAATAGGGTTGACAGAAGAGATAGAGAAGATCCAACGGAGAGCAGCGCGCTTCGTTACTGGATCATTTAGTAATGGCGAAAGCGTTACGGAGATGATAGACTCTGGAGATGGAAGACTCTGGAAGAGAGACGCTCAGTAGCTCGGTACGGACTTTTGTTGAAGTTTCGAGAACATACCTTCACCGAGGAGTCAAGCAGTATATTGCTCCCTCCTACGTGTATTTCGCGAAGAGACCATGAGGATAAAATCAGAGAGATTAGAGCCCACACAAAAGCATACCGAGAATCTTCCTTTCCACGAACAATAGGAGACTGGAATAGAAGGGAGAACCGATAGAGATACTCAAAGTACCCTCCGCCATGCACCGTCAGGTGGCTTGCGGAGTATGGATGTAGATGTAGAAGTAGATTTAAATCCCACCTTTGTGCAAATTTTCATTCATTGAATCAGTCTGCATATACAGGGTGAGTCACCTAACGTTACCGCTGGATATATTTCGTAAACCACATCAAATACTGACGAACCGTTTCCACAGACCGAACGTGAGGAGAGGGGCTAGTGTAATTGTTTAATACAAACCATACAAAAATGCACGAAAGTATTTTTTTTAACACAAACCTACGTTTTTTTTAAATGGAACCACGTTAATTTTGTTAGCACATCTGAACATATAAACAAATACGTAATCAGTGCCGTTTGTTGCATTGTAAAATGTTAATTACATCCTGAGATATTGTAACCTAAGGTTGACGCTTGAAATCTACGACGTTCAGTTGCGTGTTGTAACAAACACTTCATTGCAGGGGCCCAAACAGCTGCAACATACATCGCGTTTCTAGAGAATGATCTGCCAACGTTGCTCGAAAATGTCCCACTGGAAACACGTCGACGTATGTGGTATCAGCATGATGGTGCACCTGCACATTCCGCAATTAACACTAGGCTGACCCTTCACAGGATGTTCGACGGGCGTTTCATAGGATGTGGAGGACGTATAAATTGCCCAGCCCGTTCTCCTGATCTTACACCTCTGGACTTGTTTCTGTGGGGTACGTTAAAGGAGAATGTGTACCGTGATGTGGCTACAACCCCAGAGGATATGAAACAACGTATTGTGGCAGCCTGCGGAGGCATTACACCAGATGTACTGCGGCGTGTACGACATTCATTACGCCAGAGATTGCAATTGTGTGCAGCAAATGATGGCCACCACATTGAACATCTATTGGCCTGACATGTCGGGACACACTCTATTCCACTCCGTAATTGAAAACGGAAACCACGTGTGTACGTGTACCTCACCCCTCATGGTAATGTACATGTGCGTCAGTGAAAAAGACCAATAAAAAGGTGTTAGCATGTGGACGTAATGTGCTGTTCCAGTCTCTTCTGTACCTAAGGTCCATCACCGTTCCCTTTGGATCCCTACGTAATTCGGTGCTCTCCGATACACACGATCGAACAGCGGAGGAGTGGTACTCAAGCGTCAACTTTAGGTTACAATATCTCCGGATGTAATTAACATTTTACAATGCAACAAACGGCACTGATTACGTATTTGTTTATATGTTCAGATGTGCTAACAAAACTAACGGGGTTCCATTTTAAAAAACGTAGGTTTGTGTTAAAAAACATACTTCCGTGCATTTTTGTATGGTTTGTATTAAACAATTACACTAGCCCCTCTCCTCACGTTCGGTCTGTGGAATCGATTCGTCAGTATTTGATGTGGTTTACGAAATATATCCAGCGGTAACGTTAGGTGACTCACCCTGTATACGTCGTAGGTGTTCGCGACTCGATAAGATCTCTGGAACAGTGTAGTATCATTGAAGAGGAAGAGCACGGCGACGGTGCACACTGCAACTTTGCGACCTATCTCCCCTTCTTCTCGTATACTATAGCCACGTGAACACCACACAGTGCTCTGTTTACAGTTTCCATTTTTGTACAGAGTATACTAAAATACGAGGGTCACTCCAAAAGAAATGCACACTGTTTTTGTAAAAATACAGTTTTCATGCTGCATGTGTGAAAGTTTTACAGTGTGTAGATTCATCCTTCCCTCTTGTTTTAAAACTTAGTTCAATCTGTTCCCGCGAGTGGCGCCGTCACAGCATGTCTTCACGATGGCTGCTACACTTGACGTGCTGTCATGGAATTCCTGTGCTGTGAATACGAGACAGTGGGAAACATCCACAAGAGGTTAAAAAAAGGTGTATGGAGATGCTGCTGTCGATCGCAGTACAGTTAGTCGGCGGGCATGCAGGTTACGTGATGAAAGCTGGCACGCCAATATTAAGGACTGACCTCGCAGCGGCACGCCTCGTACTGCACACACTCCAGACAACGTGCAGAGAGTTAACGAATGGGTGACTGCTGACCGACTCATCACAGTGAACGAATTGTCACGCTACGTTGGGATAGGGGGGAAGCAAGTGTTTGAAGAATACTGAAAGTGTTGGCGTTAAAAACTGTTTTTGCCAGGTATGTTCCCAGGATGTTCACAGTGGCTCACAAAGAAACAATAAAAACGGTATGCAGCGAACTTTTGGAACAGTACGAGAATGGTGGAGATGAATTTCTTGGAAGAATTGTAACAGGTGATGAAACATGGATCCATCATTTTTCACTAGAGACGAAGAGGCAATCAATGGAGTGCCATCATGCAAACGCACCCAAGAAAAGAACTCAAAACCACACCTTCTGCTGGAAAAGTTATGGCTACGGTTTTTTTTCGATTCCGAAGGACTCTTGCTTGTGTACATCATGCCAAGTGGAACCACCATAAATTCTGATACATATGTGATGACACTGAAGAAACTTCAAGCTCGACTGAGTCTTGTTCGACCACATGGCCAAAAGCAGGATGTTTTGCTGTTGCACGACAATGCACGGCCACATGTCAGTCAAAAAACCATAGAAGCGATCACAAAACTCGGATGGACAACACTGAAACATCCGCCTTACAGTCCTGACCTGGCTCCATGTGAGTATCATCTCTTTTGGAAACTGAAAGACTCTCTTCGTGGAACAAGGTTTGAAGATGATGACTCCCTTGTGCACGCTGCCAAACAGTGGCTCCAACAGGTTGGTCCAGAATTTTACCGTGCGGGTATACAGGTGAGGTTCCGAGATGGCTTAAGGCGGTTGAGAGGGATGGAAATTATGTGGTGAAATGAAATATTGTTCCTAAAGGATGTATCTACACACCGTAAAACTTTCAAACATGTAGAATGAAAAATGGATTTAAGAAAAATAGTGTGCATTTCTTTTGGAGTGACCCTCTTACATGTAAGAACAAAGCGTGATATGAGGTGCTGTTCGACTCATGTTCGTGACAACGGCCAGCACGGCACGTACCGTACTTCTCCTCAACGTTGCGCACCTCCGCGGGCCTGCGCCGCATCAGGTACTCCCTGAGCGCCTGGTTCTCGAGCTGGCGCACGTAGTTGGCCTCTCGCAGCTTCTGGATGCAGTCCTCCAGCTCCTCGGCGGCGACGCTCTCGGGCACGAAGCTGGGCCCCAGCAGGGCCACGGCGCGCATCTCGGTGGGCATCATCAGCAGCTGCGTGTGCGCGCTGCGCATGCTGCGCTGGCTTATGCCGCTGCCGCGGCGGGACGGCACGCTCACGATGCTCTGCTTGTCCGCGTTCTCCCCCATCTCGCACGCCTGTCCTGCGGACGACAACACACTCATCGCTCTACATCTGACACACTGCGTCGTGTGCTGTAGCAATGGTGTGTGTGTGTGTGTGTGTGTGCGTTAAGCCGTCGGCACACGGACCGTGCTGCCGAACGTTAACGTTGAACGTGCCAAATTCAACGTGCTGCTGAACGCTCAGGAACGAAGCGACATGTGCATACGGTACTTGGGCCCCAACGTGGCATACGCGATCGCAACGCGCTGCAGCGGCAGTTGAGGGATGTTTCTAGTTCGTAAATCACATTGTTTACTTAACGGGCGCGCATGAAATTCCCACGTTAGCTCTATTACAACGCACATTTCCTTCATCGTCCACGAAAAGGAAAGTACCATGTCCAATCAATAAGGACACAGGCTTATAAAAGTTCCATTACAAACAGTGCGGTACAAATTTCGAAAACTCCTCTGCATAAGATAAACATTATTTCATCATTCCCACATTTTAATAAAACCCCAAGGTCAGTCTTACTCGATCACTGTTCCTACCCAGTAGCAGAATCGTTGCAACATGTGAATTACGAAGCGTAAAAGAAAAAGGAGCAAAATATCTTTATAGAAGTAGCTGTCCTGTATATTAAGCCAATCGAACAGTCACCCCTCAAAAAAGGTGAACTTATATTTACGTAACCTCAAATATTATATTATATACTTATATTAAACTAATAATAAAGTACCACAACCTAATAAAAGCGCGAATGTTAGGGAAAAAAAACCTCGGTAGTGGCAAAACGGGAATCACCGCCCCAACGCATATCGCACCCGCGAACAGTGACGCTAGTCATTACGCTACACTATCAACTACACATCTTTGTCTAACAATAGTATTTTCCCCCTTGCTGAAAACCTTAACCGTACATGTGTTACTAATTGAAGTTTAATTATAACAAATTGTACCAAGAACACTGCGTTTTGGGTGGACCTTAAGTGTGTCACTGCCTTCAAATAGCCTACTCTCATAATACGAAAGTTACAATAATCCTTCTGCCACGAAAATGATATTCCTCATTATTTTATTGGAACGAATCACACAGTTAACAACGGGTTTTCCAGTGATTCTCAGTTTGCTGGTGCTCAGAAACGGCATATATACGTATATGCTTGAAATGAATGCCAATATGGTGCCTGTGTACCGAAGGGAGACAGCGTGCGTGTGACGTAGGTGGGGTTGTGCCATCTCATTGGTCAACGCTCAGAGGCACGCTCAGAATACCTGACAAGCCAGATATTGCCCTGCACGTTCGGGAAGACTCCCGAACGTGCTATTCCACGCTATGACGTCAGAAACTCGGCACGGCCAACGCTCAACGTTCGGATGCACGGTCCGTGTGCCGACGGCTTTAAGGTTGTAACGCTCGACTCCAGCCTTGATGCGGGATGTGTTGATATTGTAACACCTTTCCCCCATGATATTGGGGAGGGGTGGGCAATTATTTTGGCTCGAGGCATTATTATGGAAGCAGACGTCAGCGAAGGGCCCACACCTTTTAAAATGACTGCATTCTTTAGTTAACGTTGCATTACAGATAAGGTATAAATTTTACCGTAAAAACCAGTAAACATAAATTAAATAAATTATTAATTGTGCTATTTTGAGCCGGCGGTCGCAGGTTCGGATCCTTCCTCGGGCATGGCTGTTTGTGATGTCCTTAGGTTAGTTAGGTTTTACGTAGTTCTAAGTTCTAGGGGACTGATGACCTCAGACTTTAAATCCCATAGTGCTCAGGGCCATCTGAACCATTTTTTTGCAAGGAAATATACTTTTAGAATCAATTTACTGAGATAAGTCTATCCTATCAGCTGAGATTCTCTATACTACCTAAAAGTTAATGTGTGACAAAAAACATCAAGAACCCGCCTCCGTGACCGAGGTCGCCAACGCAACTTTTGCAGTGTTGCTTGACAGCGCTCGTCCCGCAGATAAACCGGATTGAATTCTATTGGTGGGAACAATTTCACGGCCCGTGTTTGGCCGGCAAGGGGCGTAAAGTTCCTGATTACCAGACTTCGCTTCAACATCCTGGTTTAAATACGAGATCTCCTGGCTATGTCTTACGAAATGAGGTTATGCTACACTGTTGATGGTGATGAGGCGTCCGCTGGGGACGTTAAGCTTGGCTGCCGCCTTTGTGCTATTCGCGAGGAGTCGGCTGTGTGCCGACACCGGCTTTCACCCTCTCCCTTCTCTCGTCACTCAGCCATGCAACAGAAACATTACACTACACGCACACAAAATACATACCTCTAGTATTACAAATACTGTTTAATGGAGCGTTGTAAGTAGGCTGTTTAGGTTTTTTTTTATTGGTTGGTTGGTTGGTTTGGGGAAGGAGACCAGACAGCGAGGTCATCGGTCTCATCGGATTAGGGAAGGACGGGGAAGGAAGTCGGCCGTGCCCTTTGAAAGGAACCATCCCGGCATTTGCCTGGAGCGATTTAGGGAAATCACGGAAAACTTAAATCAGGATGGCTGGACGCGGGATTGAACCGTCGTCCTCCCGAATGCGAGTCCAGTGTCTAACCACTGCCCCACCTCGCTCGGTTTTTTTTATTAGTAACGCCACGTAGCGCTCTGTATGAAAATCACTGGCCGTGCTGTGTGCAGTCTGTGGCTGGTTTGCATTGTTGTTTGATATTGTAGTGTTGGGCAGCTGGATGTGAACAGCGCGTAGCGTTGTTCAGTTGGAGGTGAGCCGCCAGCAGTGGTGGATGTGGGGAGAAAGATGGCGGAGTTTTGAGAGCGGATGAGCTGGACATGTGTCCATCAGATACAGTAAATTTGTAAGACTGGATGTCATGAACTGATATATATATTGTGACTTTTGAACACTATTAAGGTAAATACATAGTTTGTTCTCTATCAAAATCTTTCATTTGCTAACTATGACTGTCAGTAGTTAGTGCCTTCAGTAGTTAGAATCTTTTATTTAGCTGGCAGTATTGGCGCTCGCTGTATTGCAGTACTTCGAGTAACGAAGATTTTTGTGAGGTAAGTGATTCATGAAAGGTATAGGTTATTGTTAGTCAGGGCCATTCTTTTGTAGGGATTGTTGAAAGTCAGATTGCGTTGCGCTAAAAATATTGTGTGTCAGTTTAGTGATGATCAGAATAAGTAAAGAGAGTAATGTGTGAGTACGTTCAGTTTTGTTCAGCTGTTTCAAAAACAAGTAACGTAAGGGGTTTCCCAGCACAGTAATTCATAAATTTGTCTATGGGGATGTTTCATTTTTCTAAGGGGACGTTTCAGCGTGTTTTAAACAAACAAACAAGGAAAAAAGATCATCAAGGGGCCTATATTTACTGTTGATCTTTATATGAAGGCCCAAATATAGAGAACGTTTTCCTAGCAGACTTCTTTACACATTCACATTTTTCAGCAGACGAAGATTTGTAAAAGCATGAAGTGTATCTTTCACTGTGTGATCTGACTGCATGTCAATAAGTAAATCGAAAATGCATTTGTGGTCGCTCCCATCACTCAGCGTGCAAACTGTCAACTTTGTTTGTGCGATTCGTATCTACATGCGCAGTGCGCATGCGTAATGATGTGGCCATCCTAGTGGAAATCCTCGGTCGCGCATGGAAGGGAAGTCCTGGTTCAACGCTGATTTTTCTGTTTGTCTTGGCGGGCCGCTATTTACCCACCTCTGTAATAGGGGATGTCGGAGTAAAGAGGTCACTCTAATTCAAACTGAATTTCCACCAAACCATTGTTATTGATAGAAGTTCGCCGTTTACACACCGTGAATGTATATTACACAGCATCAACCAAATATTTTTAAGTGCCAAAGAAAATAATGTATAGGAATTACATGCATTTTTCTGAAGGCTTACATAGCACCCACTTTGGTGTCTAAAATTAAAGCTACAAAAGGAAATTTTGTAAGGTTGCGTTTATTTTGCAGCAAAACAGTATAAACAAGTGGTAGTAAAGTAGAAACGATTTAAAGAATACAGAACGAAAACAACTGCAACATGCATAACGGTACACAAAAATGTTTTTCGTTTTTCCAACTTAACGGATTTGTGCGCAACAATTGGTTCACTATGGTGTGTGTCCATCTCTGGCACCAAGAAAGGCCTGACAACGACGTGGCATCCTGTGAATGATGTCTTCAGTCTCATAATGAGGCAGTAATACCCATTCTTCTTGCAGAGCTGCTCGCAGACTTTGAGAGTGGTCGGTGGATGCTGACGTGATGCAGCCCGTCTCCCTAGTGCACCCCAGTTTTGCTCTAATGGATTCAAATCGGCAGAACGATCAGGGCACGCTATGCGTGCGATGTCTTCCGCTTCCAAGAAAACATCAACCACCGGTGCTCTATGAGGTCGAGCATTATCGTCCATTAACACGAAGTCTGCGCCCACAGCAACTCGCAACAACCACAAATGAGGTCCCTAGATCTCTCCACGGTAGCTGACAGCAGCTACACCTTGCCGATTCACCAGTACAATTTCGTTAAGAGGGGTTAGAGTGGTAAACACAATTCCATCTCGCACCATTAGGGATCCTCTTTCCACAATGTCTGGATCCCGAAATCGTGTTCCACCTTCCCTCCAGATGCGAATCCGTCGAGAATCACTCTGCAGACTAGATTGGGACTCATTTGTGAAAACAACACCGGCGCACTGTTCGATTGTCCCTGTGGCTTGTTGAGTCCAATCTAGGCGTTCCCTTCTGTGAAGAAACGTCAGAGGTAGAAATACAGCATGTCTCGGATAATAAAGGCCACTCTGCCGAATCTACATCTACATCTACATCTACATACATACTCCTCAATCCACCACACGGTGCGTGGCGGAGGGTACCTCGTAACACAACTAGCATCTTCTCTCCCTGTTCCACTCCCAAACAGAACGAGGGAAAACTGACTGCCTATATGCCTCTGTACGAGCCCTAGTCTTTCTTATCTTATCTTTATGGTCTTTCCGCGAAATATAAGCTGGCGGCAGTAAAATTGTACTGCAGTCAGCCTCAAATGCTGGTTTTCTAAATTTCCTCAGTAGCGATTCACGAAAAGACCGCCTCCTTTCCTCTAGAGACTCCCACCCGAGTTCCTGAAGCATTTCCGTAACACTCGCTTGATGATCAAACCTACCAGTAACAAATATAGCAGCCCGCCTCTGAATTCCTTCTATGTCCTCCCTCAATCTGACCTCATAGGGATCCCAAACGCTCGAGCAGCACTCAAGAATAGGTCGTATTAGTGTTTTATAAGCGGTCTCCTTTACAGATGAACCACATCTTCTAAAACTTCTACAAATGAACCGAAGACGACTATCCGCCTTCCCCACAACTGCCATTACATACTTGTCCCACTTCATATCGCTCTGCAATGTTACGCCCAAATATTTAATCGACGTGACTGTGTCAACCGCTACACTACTAATGGAGTATTCAAACATTACGGGATTCTTTTTCCTATTAATCTGCATTCATTTACATTTATCTATATTTATAGTTAGCTGCCATTCTTTACACCAATAACAAATCCTGTCCAAGTCATCTTGTATCCTCCTACAGTCGCTCAACGACGACACATTCCCGTACACCACAGCATCATCAGCAAACAACCGCACATTGCTATTCACCCTATCCAAAAGATCATTTATGTATATGGAAAACAACAGCAGACCTACCATACTTCCCTGGGGCACTCCAGATGATACCCTCACCTCCGATGAACATTCACCATCTAGGGCAACGTACTGGCTTCTATTACTTACAAATCAATCCTGCTCTACACCGTTGGCCTCGATACGTCGAGGGGATGCTGCGAGGTCAGATGCCAGATGCCGTGCAGTACTGTCGTGCTATTACAGCCAAATAACGGTCCTCTCTTTTGAAGTCACACGTGGTCGGTCTGTCTTTGGTCTTCGAGACACAATTTCGGTCTCTATAAATTGTCACCACATTCGAGAATTAACAGAACGATTCACATTCAGCCATCGGGTCTCATCACTTTTCGATTGCCCAGCTTCCTTTCTTTCTAGGCCCTCCTTCGCAGTGAGTCTGGTAGGCATCTTCTCTGCGCCATACTGCACCGTGTGACTGCGAACATAGCGATTGTGGATGTGGGGCTATCCGGCATCATTACCTTGTTTCATAGGTGCCCTGACGTCATTGTTGGAATGGTTGTCCGTTGAACGGAACGCCATCTTCCGTGCAGAACACGATCGTACGGGCATGTGGTTGACAATTTGTATGATTCTATTGTGAATTAGACACAGACGGGGAATCATCGGTTTGTAGCTTTACTTTTGGACACCAGTGTACATAACAAGGGTACCATCAGACCTGTTACGCATGGATTTTGACGAGTCTTATGTAGAAGAACCTGTGCTACCTGCTAGCTGCTTTTCATGCGACGGCCCCTAGTCTCCGTGAAAATAGATATTAATGTTTTACGCGTACCTCTATATCTCTAACGTTAAACACGTCTTAACCACGCCGGAGTAGCGCAGTAGCTGTCATGCTGGGGGAACCGGTTCAAAACCTGTCCGTGTACTTTCTTTCCCTTCAAATTAAACGTACAGAATATTATTAAACACTAAATATTATGCAACATTCTTCATTTTCGCTGTTGCAATTTTATTAATAAGTGAATCATAGCTCAATCTTTCTTCATTTGTGTATTCCGTTTGTGGTTCTCAGATGAAGCTGAAAAAATTTGAACAACGTTCACGTGATTCGTGGGGAGGACAGACTGATTAGGCACCTAACGACCATATCCTTGTTTGTGAGAGAAAAGCATGCACCTGGCCAATAAAAATTATCTGACCCTGACAATCCTGTGATGTTTGTTTTTCAGGCAGGTTAAATTTCTCACAAAAAAAATCAAAACGCTCCAAACTTGCTGGTTGGACGGGGTGTGAGGCAAGACTGCTGTCTTTCACCAATACTATTTAAAATATATTTGGAACATGTTATTCAAAAATATATCGAAAAACAGGACGATAAAATGTATTCGATTTACGGATGTTGTAGAGTAGACAGCTAAAGAACAAGGACTGAAATGTTAACTGAATGAAATAAGACCTGTGATGCATTCTGAATCAGATTTAATAAGAAAAAGCTAGAATGTACGGTGACAAAAGGAAGAAAAGTAAAAACAACAATGAAGCTAGGACAGGAAGATATAGAACAAGTTAGTGCTTTCAAATATCTGGGAAACATTATTACGGACGACATGAGATGTAATAAGGAGGTGAAAACAAGTATAGCAATTGCCAAGGAGGTATTTAATAAGAGGAGGAGGCTTCTGTGTGGGTGAATGGACAACGACCTGAGGAAGAGGCTGACGAAAGCTGCATAAGAAGCGTGGCGTTATACGGAGCTGAGGTATGGACACTGAGAGAAGACGAAAAAAGAAGAATAGAAGCATTTGACATGTGGATTTGGAGGAGGATGGAAGCGATAAAATGGCTAGGCAAAGTGAGAAATTAGAGGATGTTAAGAGAAGCGGGAAGAGAGAGAAGTTTTAAAGGTAATAGGGAAGAGAAAACACAACTGGCTTGGAAACTGAATGATAAGGTTTTGTTTACTGACGGATGCTATTGAATTAACAGTGAAAGAAAGAACAAGAAGAAGAAGAAGAACAAGCAGAACATGCCAGATGGTGGATAGTACAGGGCTAGGAAAAAAAGTCATGAGAAAACGAAGAGGGCAGCAAATGACAGGACTGCATGGAGAACTACAAGTGAAGACCTACGCTAGGGAAGAAAGCAGTGATGATCGACTTTGTAAGGACTAATAGAAAAACGGTTTCGAGCTAAGATTTTAGAAAAGTGCATACTTTAATTCTGCCTAGATTAAGTGCACATGATTTCACAGAAATGATCAATTACGCGTGGTTCGCATCGAAATTAATCGAAGAAATAACAATCATTTTGAATTCAAACGAACTGTGTTCTCCTGTTTCGCTTCTTAAAATTCCGTGTTCCTACAAAGCAGGGACTTTCAGTAAATGTGCATAGTGCTCTATGATTTTCTGGTGTGTTGTACTTCTACGATAAATACCATACGGAACTCTGTTCTAGCATAGGAAGCAGGGCAAGCGATACCGACTAAGAGGATTCTATGATCTAACAAACGAAATACACATTTTCGTAAAGTTGGCGGTAGTGACCGATTTATTAATGAATTTACTACGGCGTGAATGACTATTTTTCAATAATTTTGTATGGCATATACTACTGAACTGTATTCTGTACAATGCAACTGTAAAAAAGGTACAATGGCACTATTTCAACGGGTAACGCCAGCGTAACAGCCAGGAACCTTACCCGCTGGCTACTTCCGCGTGGTCGAAACATAACTAACTTACAAGTGAAGGTGGTACGGATAACGTCAACATCAAGTTTTGTCGGGAACAAGGGCCGTCGTATGGAAAGCCTGTAGCCAGGTACTTAGAGTAAGTCCCCCTACAACATACCTAAGACACACCAAAATCCGTGATTAAACGGTCTGATGGTCTCCTTCTAAGGGAGTAATGTGGCCCGAACCTGGCCACGTTTATGTACAGGTTGTTGACATAAAAAGATATGGTATTTTGTTCTTCTCTTACTCTTGGAATCCAAATCTCATTCGCTGAAAAGCGACAACACCGATTTTCCATTCCATAAATATAATCAAGGATTGCTTCTTCTTTATTGGACACTCTCCATAAGCTTCCCATCATCCTTTTACCATCCATTGCATCTCAGTATCATGAAAAACTCTTGTGAAGAACACTAAATTGCTTTTCTGGTGAAGAAGGAAACATGCTGTCATTCTTCATAGCCTCAGTGGCATTTTACATCGTAACAGGATTCCACATTTGTAGCTCTGAGTTCCGGGTACATTTTCTAGGCACCTTGATGCCCTAGTACCTCAAACAATACCAAGCGGCAACACCAGACCGTTTTCAATCTGTTCTTGTGCTACATCACACTCACTGAGGTGACAAAAGTCATGGGATACCTCCTAATATCGCATCGGACCTCCTTTTTCCCCGTGTAGTGCAGCAACTCGACGTGGCATGGACTTAACAAGTCGTTGGTAGTCCACTGAAGAAATATTGAACCATGCTTCCTTTATAGCCGTCCATAATTGGGAAGATATTGCTGATGCACGATTTTGTGCACGAACAGGCCTCACGACTACGTCCGATAAATGTTCACTGGGTGGCCAAATCATTTGCTAGAATTGTCCAGAATGTTCTTCAAACCAAACGCGAACAATTATGGGCCGGTGACATGGCGCACTGTCATCCATAAAAAGTCCATCGTTGTTTGGAAACATGATGTACATGAATGGCTACAAATGGACTCCAAGTAGCCGAATACAACCATTTTCAGTAAACGAGAGGACCCAGTGAGTTTCATATAAACACAGACCACACGGTTATGGAATCGTCACCAGCGTGTACACTGCCATCTTGACGACTTGGATCCATAGCTTCGTGGAGTCTGCGCCACACTCGTACCATACTATCAGTTCTTACCAACTAAAACCGGAACTCATCTGACCGGGCCACGGTTTTCCAGTCGTCTATGGTCCAACTGATACTGTCATGGACCCAGGAGAGGCACT
Source organism: Schistocerca piceifrons (assembly GCF_021461385.2). Lineage (NCBI taxonomy): Eukaryota > Metazoa > Arthropoda > Insecta > Orthoptera > Acrididae > Schistocerca > Schistocerca piceifrons. The sequence goes on from NC_060143.1 coordinate 308,525,582, forward strand.
GCAGATTATGTCGTGATGTTGCCGTGCTGTTAACAAAGGCACTCTCGTCGTTCGTTTTCTGCCATGGCCCATTAAGACCAAACTTCAATGCACTATCCCAGCAGATGAGTTAATCGTGCGTCTCACGGTGATTCCTGCCGTTATTTCACAGAGGGTTACTTGTCTGTTAACACCGACAACTCTACGCAAACGCCACTGCTCCCGCCCGTTAAGTGACGGCCGTCGGCCACTGTGTTGGCCGAGGTGAGAGGTAATTCCAGAAATTTGATAGTCTCTGAGCACTCTTCACGCTGTGGATCTCGGAATATCGAATTCATTACTGATTTACGAAATGGAATGTCTCATGCTTCGCGCTCAAACTAATATTTCGCGTCCAAAGTCTCTTAACTTCTGTCATGCGACCATAATCACGTTGAAAACCTTGAGTACAAATAACAGCTCCGCCAATGCAACGCTCTTTTATACCCCGTGGATGCGATACTACCGTCATCTGTATACGTGCATATCGCTAACCAATGACTTTTTGTCACCTCAGTGCACAACAGAACGGAGAAGGTTTTAAATACAATAGTCAAATAAATGTTGCATATTTCCAAAACATTAATATTAAAATACGCTATGATATCAACACATTTATTTGTTTGTAATGCGATTCTAGCGGAAACAGTCCATGCCTCTACAGTGATGGAGTAGTACACCATGTGATCAAAGGTATGCGGACACCTGGCTGAAAATGACTAAGTTCGTGGCGCCCTCCATCAGTAATGCTGGAATTCAATATGGTGTTGGCCCACCCTTAGCCTTGAAGAAAGCTTCCACTCTCGCAAGCATACGTTCAATCAGGTGCTGGAATATTTCTTGGGGAATGGCAGCCCATCCTTCACGGAGTGTTGCTCTGAGGAAAGGTTTCGATGTCGATCGGTGAGACCTGGCACGAAGTCGGCGATCCAAAACATCTCAAAAGTGTTAGGACTCAGGACAGGACTCTGTGCAGGCCAGTCCATTACAGGGATGTTATTGTCGTGTAAACACTCCACCACAGGCCGTGCATTATGAACAGGAGCTCGATCGTGTTAAAAGATTCAATCGCCATACCCGAATTGCTCTTCAACAGTGGGAAGCAAGAAGGTGCTTAAAACATCAATGTAGGCCTTTGCTGTAATAGACAACAAGGGGTGCAAACACCCTCCATGAAAAACACGACCACACCATAACACCACCGCCTCCGAATTTTACTGTTGGCACTACACGCGCTGGCAGATGATGTTCACCAGGCATTCGCCATACCCACACCCTGCCATCGGTTCGCCCCAATGTATAACGTGAATCGTCACTCCACACAACGTTTTCCACTGTTCAATCAACCAATGTTTACGCTCCTTACACCAAGCGAGGCGTCGTCTGGCATTTGCCGGCGTATGTGTGGCTTTTGAGCAGCCACTCCACTATGAAATCCAAGTTTTCTCACCACCTGCGTGACTGTCATAGTACCTGTAGCGGATCCTGATGCAGTTTGGAATTCCTGTGTGTTGGTCTGGATAGATGTCTGCCTATTACACATTACCACCCTCTTCAACTGTGGCGGTCCCTGTCAGTCAACAGACGAGGCCGGCCTGTATGCTTTTGTGCTGTACGTGGCCCTTCACGTTTCCACTTCACTATCACATCGGAAACAGCGGTCCTAGGGATGTTTGGGAGTGAGTAAATCTCGCGTACAGACGTATGACATCAGTGACATCGATCACCTGACTACATTCGAAGTCCATGAGTTCTGCGGAGCGCCCTATTCTGTCCTCTCACGATGTCTAATGACTACTGAGGTCGCTGATATAGAGTACCTGACGGTAGGTGGCAGCACAATGCACCTAATACGAAAAACGTTTATTTTTGGGAGTGTCAGAATACTTTTGATCACATAGTGTATGTGCAGTTTATGTAAACCATGTCACCTGTAAACACTGCAGTAATCGGTTTGTGTGTCGTTACGAGAGTTGTGTTGATTCAGGATGGTTTGGACCAAAATTATGTAAGATCAGAGGCACCGTACAGTCACTCTAATGGAGCAGGCAATGATATAGGTGGATGTCGTAGCAAATGTTGTTGTTAGTCAAAATAACGTTCTAGATTCTAGAACACGTTTTTAGTGATAGGATCATGTGGGGATTGTCACAAAAGTGGCCGCGGAAGAAACACAACACACATTTGTGTGCAGGACCGATATCGGCGTAAACGGCAAGCAGAAACGCTCAACACAATGCTACGCTCCTGTGATGAGAGTTTCAGGCAGATACAGGAGTACAGATGTCAACACAAACGATACGAAACCGGTTCCAGCACTAGGGTTTACGTGCCAGAAGACCTCTCACGGCTCTTCCTCAAAATGAGGTTTGGAGAGAGGCTTGTGTCGCATGGGTGCGAAACTACTCTTTGTTAGAATAGGTAGCTTCGGGACACAGCACTCTTCTCTGATGAGATCCGTATCAGTCTTCATCGTGGACAATAGTGGTATTCGTATGTGGAGCCAAGGAGAACAAAGAATAACTTTCACAGCCTTATTATATCATAGACCGACACCTTCATCAAGGCGGTTCAGTCATATTTTGAGGTGGAATCACGTATGGCCGCAGGACACCCGTTGTGTCAATGCATGAGTGGATGACTGGTGTGAAGTATCGGAATGACATCCTTGCACGCATTGTGGCTCCCTTTGGTGAACAGGTGGACATATTGGAGCGGGTTTCACGGTGATGGATAACAATACACGCCCATATCGTCACAATCTTGTGAGTACATTCCTACTGGAGTATAGAATGAGTCGGATGGAATGGCCTCCATATTCTCGAAATCTCAGCTGCATTGAGAATTGATGGGCCAGGCTAAAACGAGCATTTTGGAGTCGTCCTGTCACGCCAGAGACCATACAGGGCATCAAGAGGCCACTTCGTGGGAATAGGACAAAATCCTACAGGCTTGTCTAGACAACTTGGTAAGGAGTACTCGTAACCGCATTCAAAAGTGATTCCAATTACGAGGGGGGCGAATGGTTCATAAAATATGTGTTATGCAAAATGTCATGAGAAGAAACTGGATAGTATGCATTGGCAGCTTTTGTAAAAGGTTTTCTGATTTTTGGATCAAGTGGAAGAGTGTTTATCTTCTTTATTTTTGTTTTATTATGACTGTACCTGAGAGAACAAAATCAGTTTTGTTTCCTATCATGTCCAGTATTGACAATTAAGCAATTTGCAAAATTTATTTTGACCACTGTATGGTTGTTTAATTGATTAAAAATCGTCACAAAGACGAGGCATGGTAGTATGTGAAAATATTTAGAAGTGATGACTTAATATCACACGTGAAATGTTGAAGAAAGTACCGTTCATGGGAGAAAACAGGTTAAAACTAATTGGCGAAGGTGGTCACTTCTTCCCACGAGTAGTGTGACCATTTTTCCCCATCGGACGTCATGTGGAAACTATCAAAGAGAAAGAAACAACAATGAACTTCATCCATGAACCTAAAGATGTTTAAACACTGATATTTAAAAAAAGGTGTTGTTCAACGTATGAGTGACGTGACAAGGACAATATAAATGACTTGCCTTACATCAGACGATTAAAAATCAGAGAAGTTCTTACAGAAAAATAACTGAACGAGCTCTTTCAGTTAAACTCTCTGACAGCAATTATGGTGTATATTAGAAATAGTTCTACCATTTCTCGACAGGAAGCAGCATTATTCAGGAAAAAACATATGCAATGGACGCAATTCTGCCCTGGCCGTTTTACGCACCTTCCTCTAAGCCTGTCTTGTTGCCATAAAACGCTCATCATGGTACATCTACCTCATCACCTCATATTCTTAAATAGTGGATGGCTTGAACCTACAAGAATCTTACGCCGCCGTTGACCCGTGATATGTTGATGTAACGTCTGATGTACGTGAGCTGACGGCGATTGATAAGAACACCGATAATATTCATTAAAGAAAAATTAAACCTCGCGCCACAAAACAATGTAGGTCCGTTTAAAAGAACAAATTGAGCAGTTTTACCTACTCCGCGGACTTCGTTCTTTTTTCCCTTCGAGGAAGATGCGGAAGCACCAAGAGTACCGTCCACATTTACAAGTGTCTTGTAGACAAGCAATCGTCGGCGACGACGATAACAACGTCTACGAACCATTGTAAGAAGCAGTGCCTCAGTGACTTTTTTGAAAGCAGACTGATGTGTTAAATTGTTCTGTTGTGCACCCGGGGATGTGCGTTAGAATGTGAAGTGACAGTATGTTTCTGAGTCGCGTCAGTCAACGGGTGTGAAATCATAAGAATATTTGTATTTTGCACATATTGCATTTTGGTCAGTGGTTTATGTTCACTATTTTGAGGTCGTTATGAGCAGATGGGATGATGGAAAGGTTCAGCATTTCGGAAACGAGTTATGTTGCAAGAACCAAAATTTAAAGAATGTCACGATCACGACGATGAGCTTCTCCAAAAATAAAAACTTTTAATTCGAATCATTTTCGATCACTTGAATCATCTTCAGTTTCTTGTAGAAATTTCAACGGCATAGGAAATATTGATATTTCCTACGTACTGTCGACATTTATGTATCTACTTTACTCTGGCGATACATCGTAGATAGCGATACACTATCCCCAAAAAATAAAATGTCGTGTGAATAGGGCCTTCCATCGGGTACACCGTTAGTCGATTGCAAGTCTTTCGATTTGACGCCACTTTGGCGACTTGCGCGTCGATGGGGATAACAAGAACAACACAACACTAAGTCCCTGAGCGGGGAAAATCTCCAACCGGGAATCGAACGCGTGCCCTAAGATTGACAGTCTGTCGCGCTGACCACTCAGCTACGTCTTTCATAGTTCTGTTCTCCATACGCTTTGTCTGGCTGATGGATATCAGTAACCACTTTTTCTCTCATCGTATTAAGCAAACTTAACAAATCGATGACTCCTTAAGTGTTTCTGTAGCATTTGTAAAAGACTCATCCGTTTTATTGTTAAGTACCTAACTGTTTTCAAAGAATTCATACTGACTTCTTCGCAGTATTGACATTTCACGTACATCATACATACTGGCGTCTCCTACTCTGAATTTCAGTTACTCAGATAACTTCCGGTTTACCTGAAACTGTCATGTCAGAGTCCTAGTTTATCCGAGCCCTTCATATTGCTTAACGTTTCTAACTTCTGAGGCAAACTGCGCATTTTCATCTGCTTAGTTCGACTGTTTGATCAAGTTCACGTGGCATGGGGTGTATGTACTGTAGCGTTCAGTTGCTGAAGTGAATAACTGGAGCTTCGTTAATTTTTTACTGAGCGTGTCGTAAGCTATTTAGCAAGTGTAGTAAGTCAGCTTTTCTGACGTATTATTGGGAAACTAGTCAAGCACACACACACACACACACACACACACACACACACACACACACACACCACCTGTGAATGATGGTCACTTACTTAAAGCAGGCGTTAACGAGCTGAAAGAATGTTTGGGCGGAGTGACGCAGGGGGATGTCTAAAGGAAAATCCAGACTGCTATTCTACTGGTCGGAGCGTGGAACATTAGATCCCGTAATCGGCTAGGTAAACTTAATTTAGAAAGGGGAATGGTTAGGTTTAAGTTAGATATAATGGGAATTAATGAAGTTCGGTAGCAAGATGAAGAGTACTTCTGGTCTGATGAGTACAGGTTTACCAAAACAACACCAAAGAAGGGTAATGCAGGAGAAAGTCTGATTAAGAATAAAAAAATAGGAATGTGATTAATCTGCTATGAACAGCATAGTAAGTACAGTGTCGTAGCAAGACAGAGACAAGGCCAACACCCACCGCATTAGTATAAGTTTATAAGCCCACAATCTCCGCCGATGATGAAAGAATTCAAAGAATGTACGGTGATGTAAATGCAGTTATTCAGGTAGTCAAATGAGAGGAAAAATTCATTATGATGGGTGACTGGACTTCCATTGTAGTAAAAGCAAGCGAAAGTAAAATAGTGGATTAGTATGGGCTGGGCGAAAGGAGTTAATGAGGAAGCCGCCTGGTAGAATTTTCTACAGAGCATTATTTAATCATCGCTACCGGATTTGAGAACCAGTTAAGAATGTATTAGGCGTGGAAGAGATCTTACACTCATCTGAACTACTGCAAGGTTTGAAGGAAACACAGGAAGTATTTGGACGAGAATTAAAGTTTAAGTAGAAGAAATTAACACTTTGAGGTTTCCTGATGACATTTTAATTCTGTTAGAGACCGCAAAGGAAGTGGAAGAGCAGCTCAGTGGAAAACACAGTGTCTTGAAAAGAGGTTCTAAGGTGAACATCGACAAAAATAAACAATTGTAATGGAATTAGTTGGATTAAATTGGGTGATGCTGTTAGAATTAGATTAGGAAACGAGACGCTAAGGGTAGTAGATGTGTTTAGCAACTGATAATGGGAGAAGTAGAGACATCACGAAAAAACAAATAGGCACAGCAAGAAAAGTATTCATTAAGAAGAGGACTTTGTTAACAATGAATAGAAATCTAGACGTTAGGAAATCTTTTCTGAAGATATCTGTCATGCAGCCACTTACGAAGGTAAAACATGGCCGACAAGTAGTTACGGCAAAAAGAGAACAGAGTCTTTTGAAATGTGGTGCTATGGAAGAACGTTGAAGATTAGATGGATCGACCGAATACCAAATGTCAAAGTACTGAACCTAAATGAGGAAAAATGAAATTTGTGACACAAGTGGAACACGAGAAGGTGCCGGTTTAAAGAACGGGAGGCTAATTCCTTAATACAGTAAACGGGCGCAAACGGATTTAGCTTGCGGTAGTTAAGCAGAGTTAAAGAGTCGAGCACCAAGTAGACTAGGTGTCAGTTTAAAGAACCGGAGGCTAATTCCTTAATACAGTAAACGGGCTCAAACGGATTTAGGTTGCGGTAGTTATGCAGAGTTAAAAAGTCTAGTACCGGATAGACTAGGTGTCGGTTTAAAGAACCGGAAGTTAATTCCTTAATACAGTAAATGGGTTCAAACGGATTTAGGTTGCGGTAGTTATGCAGAGTTAGAGAGTCTAGCACCGGGTAGACTAGATTGGGATTGCATCAAATCAAGTCTTCGGACTGCTGACCACAATAACTAAGTGTAAGTATTGAAATATACTTAAAAATTTTACGCTCTTCATACGAAAGAGAAAAACGGACCTTGTGTACAAACAAAATAAAAATTGTTCTTAGTTTTAAAAATGAATGTCTCATGATGTTATAAACACAGTCATATTTTTTAAGGTTAAACTAATGCTTGAGCTGATAATTGTTTATTTGTAAACTGACACCATTTTTGATTATAATTACTTTGAGCCAACTGAACTAACATACTGAATAGAATTAATAAAGTCTAAATGTAAATGATTTAGGAATTATACGTTCAGATTACAAGATTTACGTCCAATCACTTATCTATAAAGGCCATGTAGCCAGTTGACTGATATATTGTTTTCAAGTTAATGACGTCTTTCGAGGTCTATATCATCTACAGCCTAAGCTTTATAACGCTGTTTGCTGTCGTGTTTTCATTGGTTTCGAGAGAAGTTATGTTTTTAATCTCTAATAAGAAACAAAATAACCTAGGAGTGTGTCTGAACACGACTCGAACTATTCGAACAGTTCAGGTCACAGGTTGTGAAATACTGTACACTATTCGATCTTTCTGATCGGCCTACAATCTGGTGACTTTAGGAGGTAGGCCTACAATCGCAGCGGACTGTCTTAGCTTTCAATGTAGTATGGATTTTAATAATAAAAATAACTGTGAAACACGCACTGAAATACTTTCTGATTTCAGGTCTTCCGAAGCGACAAAAATTAATAAAAGGCTGCTATCACGATTCTGTCTATTCTCGAACTTTCGATCTAATGACATCTGACGGTAATGTGTCCAAGATGGATCCTGTCGTTGTAATTCACTCTCGAGATAAAAAAAAGCAATCACTTTAATGCAATATATTTTATTAGTTCGGCATTTAAAATGGTTCAAATGGCTCTGAGCACTATGGGACTTAACTACTGTGGTCATCAGTCACCTAGAACTTAGAATTACTTAAACCTAACCAACCTAAGGACATCACACACATCCATGCCCGAGGCAGCATTCGAGCCTGCGACCGTAGCGGTCACGCGGCTCCAGACTGTAGTGCCTAGAACCGCACGGCCACTCCGGCCGGCAGTTCGACATTTAATTTTTGATCAATGTTCAATGTTCTTCATAGTTTCATCTTAATGTTCACGGCTTGTTTCCGAACTGGTTAAAACATGGTAACGTTTATACCTCTTATTCTGATAAGTGAACAAGGACTGAATTGCTCATTTGCAACCTATGAATCGTTACCGCCTCTCATAACAAACACAATATCATACAGGTTCAATTAAGTAACATTTCTTGTACGATATTTTCGTCTTTGTCTGTTAGCTTTACTTAACAATCAGCATAAATATTTATATATCCACAACTCTAATACAGTACTAAATGACAATACTTAACTTAAAGTTGTTCAAACACAATCTGAGTTCGTGCACAGTAGGAATTAATGCTACGTTCTTCAGGGTTTAGTCAAATTGTCAGATTTTAAGTAGAGCTATTGCTTATTATCGTGTCAGGTAAGTTGTTTCTTGAATATCCGTTGTACTCGCGCAGCGCGAGTCAAATGTCACGTGATAGTTCGAACGAACTCGATACTCTATCATACGTGGCGGCATATCGGGAAATGTCGAGCCAGTCTGAACACTAGTATCGTTTGCCCAACCCAACAAAATAGTGTATCTTCTGTTACTCGATTCATGAAACTTCTTTCATTATAATAAATTAACCTTCATTTAATTCATACTGCTTAATGTTGTGTCCTCTATAGCTGTAGGGCTTTTTTACAGTGTTGGATTCGTTTATTCGGACAAATACGTGAAGCTCTTCTTGTACGATAATCGCTTCTATTTAGTCCCGATATATGCGTAAATTCAGTACCATGTATCGCCGTCTCTGCTTGCGCTATACAGGTAAATTGTGTTTTCCGATACAGCCTATGATTTATCTACGATACATAACTTTTTCATTCGTACTTTATGCAGTACAGTACATTACAGCAGTAGAACTTGTTTTTACAATACTCAGTTTGCATTATTTCCAGGAAATGGTTCTCTCATTCACATTATTAGTCCTTAGCAGCAAATGAGATGACGTTCTAACGGCCAAGTAGTTCATGTCACCTGTCGTATGTTCACTACGTGACCGGAGATAGCTAACGACTGGAATCGCAATGTCCTCTTTATCTATAACTCTTCCTTTTCCTTCAACGGAAAGCGGGCAAATTCTGTAGAGGTAAAGAATCTTCCTGAGACTGAAAACTTGTCGAGTAATCGTTGAGGCATCTTTTATGGATACAATGATCGTATACAAACGTGCCTCCACAAAACGTACAGACGCACCCGCCACGAAATTTACTAGCTTACACCCAGTCTCAGTGTAGTTAACCGCTACAGGAAGTTTTATAAACGGCGACAGATTAGTTAACGAACTGCGTACTAATTGTTTCCAGGTTCACAAATGCTACAGCATATCAAAGCTATCGGTTAGGGTTGAAAATGGAACGTCCTATGAAAGAAATTTATTACCTGTTGCTAAGTGTGACTTTCTTGTACCGCTATCAAACATTGCCTTTGTAGTGTGCATATTCTGTATTTTAGAAATGTTACGACATATTTAGATGAAATCACCATAACGAATGCACAAGGAAACGAAAGGATCTTTTAAAAAATTGTTGGTATTTTCTGGTCTAAGATAATAAAATCACTACAGTTTTGTACAGAGATATATTCGAGCAGAATGACTTTGTTAATTCCAGATATTAAAAAGTGCAGTTGTAACTGATATTACATTCCCTTTATGCAATTAATTTGAATTAACTGGAGTACTTTCTGATAAAGTAGTGAAATTAGAGAAGGGAGTTTATTGTTACATTGATCCATTGTGGGTGAATCTGTAGTGAACACAAAAACACAGCATACTGTTACTAGTCGTTTTTTTAAATATTTGTTTATTCACGTAAACAAGTGTACCAGACTTTCTAGACTTCTCATCAGATGGGGCACTCAGTAGTTACATTTTCATCTTCCAACGGTGATGTAACTTCCGCATGTCCTATCTGATGAAGAGCCGAAAAGGCTCGAAAACTGGTTAACTGAAATAAACAAATATTCCAAAATGGGCTGGACACAGATTACAATATTTTCTTAATGCATTATCGGTGTATAACATGATATGGAGAACATTTGTAGCACTAAAACTGCTTATTCTGTTTTGCGTACACGATAATCGTATTCTTTGGTAAAATTTAATTCTCGTAATATTTGATTATAAAATTACAGCAAAAACGACAAAATCATTGTAATTGAACAAGTTACTCAGAAGCGTACTTACAAATATCTTGTACTTACTTTTAGTTAGGCACTAATCGAACAAAAGTCCAGATGATTGCGCGGCCTAGTTTTGTCTTAAAAAGAGACATATTACGTGCAGCATGATTATTAGTAAACAAGCGAAGCTAAAAACAGCTCGTAGACACCTTAAAAGTCACAAAGTGTCAAAAATCGCTGAATAATATCTGCTACCAAGGAATAAAGATATATCTTCAAAGAGAATTGTGACAACATCACAGACGAATCACAGTGTAATAAATACAGTCACAAGACTCTCTGGTGCGGAAGTTGCTACCGTTTGACAACTCGAGCGACACTAGCGCTCCAAGCGCTGAGAAAGCAGAAAGTCACATGCGTCGTAAAGGCAATGTTCGTTTTTAATTATTTTTTACGTAATTAACAAAAGAGTTGTTATAACTGTGCGTTTCATGCGTTATTAAATTACCTAGACTCATGAATTATCGTTAAGTAGATATAAAACCAGTCGAATAACACTGAGCCGGCCAGTGTGGCCGAGCGGTTCTAGGCGCTGCAGTCTGGAACCGCGCGACCGTTACGGTCGCAGGTTCGAATCCTGCCTCGGGCATGGATGTGTGTGATGTCCTTAGGTTAGTTAGGTTTAAGTAGTTGTAAGTTCTAGGGGACTGATGACCTCAGATGTTAAGTCCCATAGTGCTCAGAACCATTTGAATAACACTGATTCAGTGACATAAGTTACAACTTATTCATGAAGAAATACTTTCGAATACGTGTCTATTTGCCGGTTACTCCACTGAAAGCAAGAGAATATTAACATTTCATGCATGCGAAGCGTATTGTCTGTTGTTGCCTGTTGTTACTATCATAGGCATTTTCCTTGGCGTATAAAACATTTTTCATGTGGTCCAGCGATTCGCCCATTCTCACAGTTCACTTGGCTTTCTAATACGCGACTATTTTTGTAAATATAGGTACTTTTTCTGCAAAAGCGGATGTGTTGAAGATTCTTGCCATTTGTGACGCCAATTCAGCAACAATTGTGGAATCGGTTCCTTCTGTGTTGGGAAACAGTTTTACTGCTTTCGACGATTTATTATCAGGTCTGTGTCGTTTTCTCTTAAGTTACAACTGTGGTAGGTGACTTATTTCATACATTAAATAATGTAGGTATTACATTCCATATAGATTACATGCATTCCGAATTCATTGATGTGCCTGAAAGTGATCGAAAAAATCTCTGTTTCGGTAGGTGACTTATTTCATACATTAAATAATGTAGGTATTACATTCCATATAGATCACATGCATTCCGAATTCACTAATGTGCGTGAAAGTGAGCGAAAAAATCTCTTTTTCGTTGGGTAGATGTGCAACATATTTCTGAAAAATGTCAGGTTTTCCAGTGTTTACTAGCAACTTTGTGTTATTAAAGGAAAACGACATAATTCCGTAAATAACAGTATGTCACAAGAGCACTGTAAATAAACTGTCCTATAGTGTACCGTTTCGTACATTCCAGGGTTCTTAAGAAACTGAAGAATGACAAATGTGGTGACATTTTGTGGTTACTATCCATTTTTTTTGGCTCTACATAGACTCTCTATTGTAAAAACTATGTTACAAATCGGTATAAACTTAGTATTCGTACTCATCCGATATCGTAATCAGAAATGTTGCTTTCTGGCCGCTTGGGGCGCTGCTATCGCTGTGGGTAACAAAAACGAGTTCCAGTATCACGACTGTTATGTTACACTATGGTCTAATACCAAAGTGCTAATAGAGTCACGACACTGGTGTGAAAGTTGCTACCGTCTGACAGCTGTAGCCACATTAGCGCTCCAAGTGGCGAATAAGCAGATAGTCACACGCGCCATAGGGATAATGTTTTCAGTTATTTTCTGCTTAATTAAAGAAATAGTTGTTATCTTTTTGCGCTCCATGCGTTAATAAATTACTAAGAGATATGAATTATCTTGAAACACATTAAAATAGCCGTATTGATTGACTGACACACACTACAACTTATTCCAGAAAAAATACTACGGAATATGTGTATATTAGCAGCTTATTCCGCTCAAAGCATGAGAATATAAATCATATGTCATGCATGAGAGGCCTAAATATGTGTTGTTGTCTGCTGTTGTTATCAAAGGCACTTTGGTTTTCACTTTAAAATGTTTTATGGAGTCTAATGACAGACTCATTATTACACGCCAGTCGAATTACTAACACACGAATAATTTTATAAACGTAATTACTTTTGTTTCAGAAGCGAGTTTCTTGAAGATTCTTGCCGTTTGTGGCTCAAATTTAGCAATAATTGTGGAATTGGTTTCTTCAATGCTTTTGATGCTTTATTATCACGTCTGTGCGCTTTTTCCTAAAGGAAATTATAGCCAACAGAACTGTTCTTTGGTGGGTATACATACGACGTCTTTCTGCAAATAGTCGGGTCTTCCTATATGTAATAGCAATTTTTTTCTGTTAAAGGAGAGCGACATTATACAACAAATTTCTCTACGTTACAAGACAATCACAAATAAACTGTCCTGTAACGTACCGTTTCCTGCTTCCCAGAGCCCGGAGGAAATTAAATAGTGGCAAATGTAGTGTCATTTTTTAGTTGTTGTAGATTTTTATTGCACAACACACACTCCCTATCGCAAAAACTATGTTACCAATCATTATAAACGTTAGTTTCTTGCTCATCCGATGGTTCAGAAGTGTTGCTTGCTCGACGCATGGGGCGCTGCTATTGCTGTGGGTAACAAAATCGAGACCGAGTGATGCGACTTTTATGTTATTCTGTAACAATATATTAGAAGCAGTCAGCCGTGTTCATTTCTATATACAAACTCCGGAGATGAAATAACACAATGATCAATTAAATAATCCATTTGTATAAAATTTTGGATCTTAGAAGTTGAATAATGACTTAAGATCCGCTACTATCTGTTTAACAAATCATCATATTGGACACTTAAATGCGTTGTTGTAATAGGTGCAATATCTGAGTTACAGGACATGCTACATGACAGTCGAAATGGAAATTTGAACACTAGTATGCTTCCTTGTGAAGATGTTTGGAGCATATTCTTATCGTGAAATTTCCTACTTGGCTACCAAATAACGACTTTCACTAATTTCGTATTCTGAAGTTTTCACGGCATAATGCCTAGGTTTGTTCCGAAAGATCTCGTGATCATGTCGGATTACGTTGACGTCTCGCCTCGATACTTTGACTGACAACCAAGCAGCCATCTTCAGATGCATTTTACTAGTAGACATCACTGCTGCCCTTTAAAATTGGCGATTGGAGCATTTGAAAGGATTTTGGCTGCATAACCATCCATTGTCGAATTTAACTCTCTCTGTTGAATTGTTTTGCATTTGCTGCCAGCCGCCGGCGGCTGTGGATGAGCGGTTCTAGGGGCTTCAGTCCAGAACTGCGCTGCTGCTACGGTCGCCAGTTCGAATCCTGCCTCGGGCATGGATGTGTGTTATGTCCTTAGGTTAAGTTATGTTTAAGAAATACTAAGTCTAGGGGACTGATGACCTCAGATGTTAAGTCCAATAGAGCCATTTCAACCATTTGCTGCGAGCAGGCGCATGCGTCACTGTGTTAATACTAGCAGTACCAACGCATTTTCCATACGGCGCGTAACCAAGGAGGGCCGGGTGGAGTGGAGGGAAGAAAGTACGTTGGGCTTACAATAAGAAACGTAAAGAAAACAAAATTCTTTAAATGTTATTGAACTATATGAAGAACACTTTTCTGGAGATACTGACGTGTAAGTAGGTACCAGAACTTAAAATTATCTTTTAATACACTACTCGCAAAATCAATGCGTTTTTAATAGCGTTTGCCACAAAGAGGGAGGTACTTTGCGACAAACACAAAATTTTTTAAAAAACACAAGTTTCATTAATTGTTGTTGAACTTTACTGACAATAGGCTATAACTTTTAAGGAAACATTGATATGTAAGAAAAGTCCTGAACTTGGAAGTATATAGGTCATTCATTGCTGAAAGCAGCGTCTACTACTCGGAATTAAATTTTGGGGTTAGGTTTAACTGAAAAATTATAAAATTTATGGAATCTGGTGGAACAATTAATCGAAAACAATATTTTTTTTTCAAAATTTTTAAATATTAAGTAACTGATTAGATTGCAATATTTGCATGAGGGTGGGCATAAAGTAACCCCACCCTTCCCTTGGTATTGCGAGGGTTGATGTATGCAATTCCTCTATCGAACTCCGTGACAGTAGGGTTAAAACCCTGTAATTATATTCTTGATTTTATCAGTGAAATCAGCAGCAGGTGCATGATTACGTCTATTTGAGTAGATTGAAGAAATAACCTGGTCCCACTGTAGAGTAGGAATAGCTACATCATGAGCATTCAGATAGCAGAGCAGAAGGTTTGTCGACAACGTATATTGACTCCAAAACCCACGTAACTGAGGTGAGTCGTAAAGACCATCGTACACGGCCATACAGTTTTTCCCACTTTACCATGTTTGCCATATATGTGACCGTGGACGCCCGTAAACAACCTCATAGTGTGTGGCGAAGGGTACTTTGTGTACGAGTGGCACTTTCACCTTTTCATGTTACAGTTGCGTATGTTTCGCTGGAGTAATGATCGCCGATAAGCCTCCGAGTGGGTCCAGATCTCTCTAATCATACCTTAGTGGTCTTTTCGCTAGATATACGTAGTTTGAAACGATATATTAGTTACTCTTCTAGGAAAGTACGCTCTCGGAGCTTTTAATGGTAAACGATAATATAATGCACGACTCCTCTCTTGCAGCGTCTGCCAATTGATTTCGCTGGGCATCTCCTTGGAGCTTTCGCGCCTACTAAATCAACATATAACGAACCGCGCTGCTCTTCTTTAGATTTTGTCTAGTTCCTCTGACAGTCCTGTTTGGTACGTACGAGTAAAGTTGAAGTATTGCTCTATCGAGTGTTTTGTAAGCTACTTCCTTTGTTGGTCGACATATACTGAGGATACTTCCAATGAATCGTACTCTGGCATCTATCTTACTCACGATCAATTTTATGTGGATGTTCCCCTTCAAATCACTCCGTGCGCATACTCCTGGATATTTTATGAAAGTAACTGCTTCCAGTGACTGTTCTGCAATTTTGTAATCATACATTTAATGATTTTTCTGTATATTCGCAGTGTATTGCATTTGTTTATATTGAGTGTCAACTGCCATTCCGTGCACCAACTGTAGATTCTCTGCTGGTCTTCCTGCATTTCGCTACAATTCTCTACTGTCGCGACTTCGGTGTATACAGCAACATCCGCGAAAAGCCTCATGAAACTTCCTACGTGATTTGCGTATGTTGTGAAAGGTAATAGTCCTATAAAACTACCCTGGGACACGCCCGTAGTTCCTTTTATGTCTGAGTAGTCCTATCCGTTCAGAATGAAATGCTGTGTTCCGTTCGCTGGAACCTCTTCAACCCCGTCACAAAGCTGATCTAATACTCGACACGCTCGTGCTTTGCTCATTAGATGGCAGTGTGGAGCTGTGTCGAATGCCTTCTGGATGTCAAGGAACGCGGCATCTACCTGGACGCCTGTATCTGCTGCTTTCTGTGTCTCGTGGATGAACAGAGCTGCATTTCACACGATCATTGTTTTGGCAACCAATGCTGATTCTTACAGTGGACATTTTCGACGTCTAGAAATGTCAGGCTAGCATAAAATATGTTCCAAAATTCTGCAATACACAGTCGTCAGAGGCATAGGGCAGTAGTTCTATGCGTCTGTACGGCGTCCCTTCTTGAGAATGGGAATTACGTGTCCTTTCTTCCAATCATTAAGAACGCTTCGCTCCTGAAGAGACCTACGGTTCGCTGCTCAAGAGGGACACATTCTTTCAGATACTCTGTGTAGAATAGAACTGGTAACCCGTCAGGTCCAGTGGTATTTCCTCTGTTGATCGATTTCAATTCATATTCAATCCCTTGGACTCTTATTTCGGTATCTGTCATTCTGTCTTTCGTGCGACGATTTAAAGGAGGAACTACGGTATGATCTTCATGTATGAAACATTTTTGGAAAAAGACGTTCGGTATGTGTCGACCTTTCCTGTGTCGTTCTGCGTTTCAGTGCGATTATGGCCACAGTGCGATTTTCTGTCGAGTTAGTGACTAGAGTTTTAATTTCGCATTTGTTGAACGCATCACGTATTGGCTCTGAGCACTATGGGACTCAACTGCTGAGGTCATTAGTCCCCTACGACGTAGAACTAGTTAAACCTAACTAACCTAAGGACATCACAAACATCCATGCCCGAGGCAGGATTCGAACCTGCGACCGTAGCGGTCTCGCGGTTCCAGACTGCAGCGCCTTTAACCGCACGGCCACTTCGGCCGGCGTATCACGTATTGCCCTCTTTACGTTAATTTAGAGTTCGTTTGGATTTTGTTTACCTGTGAGGTTTTCGCTATGGTTAAATTTGCAGCGAAGCTCTCTTTGCTTTCGAAGCAGTTTCCTGACAAGGTTGCCGAACCACGGTGGGTCTTTTCCATCTCTCACAATATGCTGGGGACATACTTCTCTAAAGCGTGTTGTCCATGGAACTTTGGTCATTGATGCTCCACATTGTCAGTGCTGGAGATCAAGTTTTCGTAATAATCTGTCAGCTTATCCGAAATCTGTCTCTTGTCGCTCTTGCTAAACAGAGAGATCTTCCTGCATTGCTTTGTATTCCTATATTCAAGCGTATTCTGTGATACTGTTATGGATTCCCTGTTATACGCTTAGTCAAAAAGTTTGGGTTTGTTAGCCACCAGCAGGTCTAAGACGTTATCTTCACGATTACGTTCTCTGATCAACTGCTTAAGGTAATTTTCGGATAAGGCACTTAGAACTGTATCACATGATTGTCTGTCCCTACTAACCTTCGTAACCACTTGAATCTCCCAGCCTGTATGTAGCTGGTAAGTTGAAAACTTACACGTAAGAATATAACGTTACCAAGATATCTACCTGAAATGTTCTCCAGTCTACCCCTCAACAGTTGCTGATGTAGGGGTCTATAAAAGCATCTAACGATCGTATTTGATTCCCCTTAACACTTGTCTTCATCCATATTATTTCGAATTCTGAGTCTGTACTAATCTCACTAGATAGTATCGCGTTTCCTATTCCTATAAACACCCCTACGTCACCAGCATTATACCTGTCTTTGCAATAAACATTCCAACCGGAATCTAGAACTTCATTCTGTTAAGCTCTGGTTTCAGCTGTCTTCCTGACCTAGGTAGTATGTGGTCTTTGATACAGTTTATAAGCGAGGTTAATGTCTGGACCTTTCCATAGACATTCCTTCTCAGATCTGCTATGACGAACTTTACTCTGTCTGGACTCACAGGGCATCTTATCAGGTCTGTAGAAAATCAGCATGCGCACGCCACACTTATTCCTTTACCCTAGTAGCCACTTGCTGCGTGTAGTGCGTGCCTGACCTATTAAGGGGTGCCCCACAGTTCTCCACCAGGTAACACAAGTGTAGAAATTTGCATGCCGTACCGTCACAGAATCATCTGAGTGTCTCGTTTAGGACTGCCACTATGCTCCAAATCAAAAGACAGCGATTCGTTCTGGGAACGATACTGCAGAACGATGGCTCTGCTTTTACCCCGTGGGCGAGGCCAGCTGCCTTCACAAAATCAGCCACCCGCCTGTAGATATCGAGAATGGCCTCGAAACGCAGGCGGCAGGGCCATTCGTGCCTATATGAGCCACGATTTGGAGCAAGGTGCACACAATGCGCTCAGTCGCTGTTGGCAGAGCCTTGTTCACATCTCGGACGAGAGATAAACAGAGTGGATAATTGCCTTCTTTCCCGACCTGCCCGATATTTTCCTGAGAGGCCCCATCACCGGCTCCCGCCTAACACTGGAGCCATCCTCTGCACTTCTCTGGACCTCTCGATAGGATCGGCCACAGTCGCAACAGTCAAGTCGTTTCGTGATAGCTCATACGTACTTTCAGCACCATGCAATACCTCAAACCTGTTACTAAGACGTGAGGGGACAGCTCCACGGCTGGTACTCACTTTCGCCTTTCTCTCAGTGATTCGCGATCCTACCACTATTTGACAATCACCCTCAGGTAACTGTCGACTGGCTGGGACGTGCGAACCGAGAGGGGCAGACGATACTCTAGACTCCAGAGGTGCTAAAGCAGTCGCCTTAGATGCTCCAACGCCACCACAGCCCAGGGCAGCAGCCGGAAGACTGACGACCGTGGCCAACACACCTTCCAGTTGGTAACGTACGGTGGTCAATAACCCCTGCATCCGTACACAGCAGGCACAGTTCCTATCTATCTTTAGTCAAGCTCTGGTGTCCTTTAACGTAGATGAAACCGATACTGACAAACAAAGTCACAGAATGAAAAGCAGAATTTCCTATGTGAATACTAGCTCAATGAAGTCAGGAGCAATGGACACAGGCAGACAATGAACTGAGAGTATTGACTGGCTGCTCTACAACGGACAGACTACTCAGCTGTGGCTTGCTTGTCAAACATAGAGGGTGGTTGTCACGTTTGACAGAAATTTTGACTGACGAAAAACTTGAGATGGCGGTCGTTGTTTTTGTTGATGTTTCGCCGCATTTGTTTCGTGGGAAAGAGTGTTATTACAACCTATGTCACTATGTAGTGTACCTCCACAATTTTTGAAAGTACGATCAAGGATAAAAACAAAACAGCACTCGCAGTTATCAAGATTGTAGAGTGGTTCCTTCTTTCCCAACCACATATTACGCAGGAAAAGGTGAAGAAGAAAATCAACATTCCAAGCACAATGTAGAAATGCCAGTGAAACAGAAGATGACGGAAGATGTAGGCTATATGTTCCCACGTTGTGGTATTTTCATTAACTGTTATTAGGGGACCAAGTGGAAGGGAATAAATGAACTATTTATGTTTTATTTTTCAGCGTAATGGGCAAGTAACTCTAAACAAGTTATTAGAAGGTTCGCTGTCCATTCGGAGAAACTGGATGTAATCGTCAGGTTCCGAGTGTAACAATTCCTTTAATAGATTTTCATGTGTATATTTCTCTCTCATTGTAAACCATTCGCTGGACCAGTGTCTTGATTTTTTGTTCTCTTTAAATGGTTCAGATGGCTCTAAGCATTAAGGGACTTAACATCTGAGGTCATCAGTCCACTAGACTTAGAACTACTTACACTTAACTAACCTAAGGACATCAAGCACATCCATGCCCGAGGCAGGATTCGAACCCGCGACCGTAGCGGCAGCGCGGTTCCGGACTGAAGCGCCTAGAACCTGTTCTCTTTAAACTCAATGCTGGAGCCAATGGTAGAAATAATTTATCTGTATCTGTAGCCATTCCCCCTAGACACAAATTACGGCATACACGAGCAGCGTCTGCTTCAGAAGAGGAGTTAAATTGAAGTATTTCTTGGATCGTGTAAGGGATTGTTTGACATATCCGTCGATATATAAGAGCGAATTTGATAAATACTCGTAAGTTTAGTCTTGTCTGGGACCTTAAATTTGTCCGTAAGCGTTGTGCACATTTGGAATAACGTTACATACTTATGCAGACAGATGCGGTTAAAAAGTATCGTGCATTGTGTGCGCGGGTTTCACATGTGTCTTAATATTGTGCATTAGATATCTGGGATTAAACTTGTCTTAAATGTTTGTAAAAATAAATGTAAGAGCATTACGTCACAAAGTATTTTATGCTTTGGTCACCCGCAGCCGTTGAAGAGCATGATGTTAAGAGGAATTCCGCTCACGGCAGGTAAAATTATTCTTTTATTGATACATAACCTGTTTCGCGGCCTAAAGCCGCATCATCATGTGCAACCTACATGGTAAAGAGTAATATATAGTGTCTGAGCTTTGTGGATTATTAATTAATAAAGGCAGTATCTAAGATATACTCACAAACATAAAATATTGTTTCTTCTTTTAGATGTAGGAAAATCACAAAACGATGGTCTATTAACTACATGATACACCCAGCAGCATTTTTAACGACATTACAGGATCACGTGTTTGTCCTCCTTCGGTCCCGAATGCAATGAACACAGTATTCACTCAGTATTATACACTGGTGTCCAAAATTAAAGCAACAAACGGAAATTTTGCTAGGTTGCGTTTATTTTGCAAAAAAAAAAAAAAAAAAGATAAATAGGTGATAGTAAAGTAGAAAAACGCAAAGAATACAGAACGTAATCAACTGGAATATTCATAACGGTGGACAAAAAATGTTCTTGTTTTTTCCATCTCAACGGATTTGCAAACACATTCTGACAACTGATTAATGTGCTCAGTATGGGGTATGACCACTACTGGTACCAATACGGGGCCGAGAACAAAGGAACATGCTGTGAATGATGTCATCAATCTCACGTTGAGGCAATAAAGCCCATTCTTCTTGCAGAGCTGCTCACAAGTCTTGGCTACTGGATGAAGGAAGCTAACGTGCTACAGACCGTCTATCTAGTGCATCCCAGAGATGCTCTACGGGATTCAAATTGGAAGAGCTAGCAGGCCACGCCATGCATGTAGTATATTCCGTACCCCAGAAAACATCAACTACCCGTGTCCTAAGAGGTCGAGAATTATCGTCCATCAGTACGAAGTCTGTTTCTAATACACATCGCAACAACCACGCATGAAGTGCCAAGCCGGCCGCGGTGGCCGAGCGGTTCTAGGCGCTACAATCTGGAAACGCGCGACCGCTACGGTCGCAGGTTCGAATCCTGCCTCGGGCATGGATGTGTGTGATGTCCTTAGGTTAGTTAGGTTGAAGTAGTCCTAAGTTCTAGGGGACTGATGACCTCATAAGTTAAGTCCCATAGTGCTCAGAGCCATTTGAACCATTTTTTGAGGTGCCAAGATCTCCTCACGGTATCTGACAGCAGTTAAATCTTGCTTCACCCGTACAATTTCATGATGAGGTGTTCGAGTGGTCAGGATAATTCCTGCCCACACTATTATAGATCCTCCTCGATATCGGGCTCTTTCCACAACGTTTGGGTCCCGAAATCGTGTTCCACGAGCCCTTCAGATGCGATTCCGTCGAGAATCACTCTCCAGACGAAATCGGGACTCATCTGTGAAAAGACCATTGGTTTACCGTTCGCCCGTCCAGGTGGCATGTTGACAGCTCCACTTCTGTGGAGACACGCCAGAATTAAGCAGCCAGCAGGTACCCAACAATAAAGGGCACTCTGCTGAAGCCTTCTGCACACCGTTTACTTAGATATGTCGAGGGGATGCTGCGAGGTCAGATTTCAGATGCAGTGCAATACTAGGACGGTACAGCCAAATAACGGTCCACTGTTTCTGATGTCAAACGTGGTCGGCCCTGTCCTGGTCTCCGGAATACAGTTTCGGTCTCTATAAACTATCGCGTCATCCGAGAAACAACAGAACGGTTCACGCTAAGCCATCGGGCCACATCAGTTTGTGACTCTCCTGCTTCCATTCTTTCCAATGCCCTCCACGGCAGAGAGTCTTTAGGCGTCTTGTGTCTGCAGTACTGCATCGTCTGTGACTGTACACTGCGATTGTGTATGTGGGACTACTCGGTAAACACTAGCCCTCTTAAAAATGCCCTGACGTCATTGCTGGCGTAGTTGCCATTTGCTCTGAATGCCATCTTCCATGCAGAACCCAATCGCAACGACATTTGTTGACAGCTTGTATGATTATATCGTGAATTAGGCACACGACGAGGAACTAGGAGTTTGTTGATTTAAGTTTGGACACCAGTGTATCTTGACTAGGAGCGAATATTGTGAGTGTATTTTAGATATTACTCTTCATAATTAATAATCCACTAAGTTGAGACATTGTACGTACAGTATATTACTCTTTACCATGTAGTTTGCACATAATGATATGGCTTTAGGCCACGAAACAACAATTTTACTATGTGTCAGTGGAATTCTTCTTAACATCATAAGAGCATTTCTGTTGTTTGCGACTAGTGTCACAGCTCATAGGTCACTACTTTTTTTATAAGAAAAGAAGAAGTAACCACCGCTATTTTTTGGTTCCACGCAGCTCCTGGACGAGTCTCTGTAGAGTAGCTCTCTCCACTAATAATCCTTTAAAAAGTAATATCGTACTTAGCTTTGAAACTACGGTTTCCCGTCTAAATAATTCTGGTGTCTATAAAACTATCTGCAGCAATTGTTCTTCCTGTTACATAGGCCAGCAAGGCCAAGCTATTGCGAAAAGATTTAAGGAGCACCTCGCCAAAGAGGCACCAATGTTCACAATTCAACTTTCGCTGACCAGTTGTTAGTCACGGGGCATAATCCTAAAGATATAAAATACATCAGATCTTGTACTCGAAGAAAAAAGGCTTTAGGCTTAATATCTTAGAAGAGCTAGAGATTTTTAAACACCTGTCTCTGAAGGACGGTCTCATTCTGAACGAACAGTTGCAATTACGTAATAAAAACTTTTTCATGGTATGGAGCCGCTAATTAAAAATGGTCTGAATGGCTCTGAATGGCGATACTCTCCTCAATGTAGACTCTTAAACATCGTTTTCCTTTCCAGTTTTACATTTTTTATGTATGTTTAAACTATATTTCATTTATAAAATAAGACCTTTAGGGTATGTTGTAACTTTCGTGCACTGATTCCTGTTGTCACCTGTAATGTTAAATTGTCTATACAGTGCCTCATTTGCTCTTTTCTGTAATTCGATCACTTCTTGCTAGATGGCCCGAATCTGTTTTCGTGTCCAACTCGTGGCTGCCTTGGCCTGTTAGCCGTTTAGTCTGATGGTAGCGGCTGTTTGATGGAGTTGTTTGTCTCTAAGCGACCTCGACAGTGCCATTGTATTTCAATGGAACATTTTATCCCAACTGACAAATATATTTTTACAGTTTAAGTTTTATTCTTGTGATTGTTTCAGTTTGACAAGAGCCTTTTTGCTCAGATGTTTTTCACCTATGGTGTGATTAGATGTAAGTACACTGCTTGTACAGCATATGGAAGTAACCTTATTAATTATATTGTAATTTTGAGCCATGTCATTATATATTCTAGGTAATCCTACGTAATTTTTATTCTGATGAAGACTGCCTTGCCGGCCGGAGTGGCCGTGCGGTTCTAGGCGCTACAGTCTGGAGCCGAACGACCGCTACGGTCGCAGGTTCGAATCCTGCCTCGGACATGGATGTGTGTGATGTCATTAGGTTAGTTAGGTTTAATTAGTTCTAAGTTCTAGGCGACTGATGACCTCAGAAGGTAAGCCGCATACTGCTCAGAGCCATTTTTTTTTTAAGACCGCCTTAGAGCTATGGAAACCATGGTCAGTTTGACAACAGTTTTATGCAGCCGAGGCGGCTAAACGTACATTCTGTAATTAAATATTATTTGTCTCCTGAGTTAGATGTGAGCTAGGTGGTTGACATGTTTTCGAAGAAAGCGTTTTGTGAAGGTAGTGGGTAAAAGCTATAAAGCTAATGTCTCGTATGATTTCTACTACAGGTACTTCCATCGGAACTTTAATTATGCGGTTAGGAGCCCTCCAAAGGACATCTGCAGAACCTGTGACGCAATAGCAAATCAAATGAAAAGCACTGCATCTGAGGAAGAAAAGAAGAAACTTGCAACTGAGAAAGAGTTGCATCTTAGAAAAGCTGACTGTTCCTACAATGAGCTGAGAGATAAATTGGTAGAGGCACGGGAGGAGGCTTCTGTTGAAACATTGTGCACTGATTACCAGCAGAACATGCCTCTACCTTGGGTACCCAAGGTACCATTTACTGCTGAATTTTACAGTCGTCAGCTTTCAGTGTGTAACTTCTGTGTCTATGGAGCCAAGAATAAGACCGCACACTTTTATATATATGATGAATCGCTTGGAAAGAAAAGTGCAAATGAGGTAATAAGCTTTCCGAATCACTACTTTGAGAATACCCTGAGTGGAGCTATTGGACATCTGTACCTATTCGCAGACAACTGTTGTGCCCAAAATAAGAATACAGCACTAGTTCAGTTCATGTTTACATATGTTAATGTTTTCCATCTGAAAACCGTTACCCACCGGTTTCCTGAACCAGGTGACAGTTTAATGTCCTGAGATAGATATTTTGGCCTAACCGGGAAGAACACGCGCAGAACAGAGAGAATTTTTCTGCCACAGTCATATGAGAAAATAGTGAAAAAGACATCACTATCGAAGTTCCATCTAATCACCGTGAACCCTGCTAGGACACGAGACTTTGTGAGTCATCTAAAACCTTACTTCCTATAAACCCTTAAAAGTGATATCAAACATAGGTTTCTATAGGCTGATTAAAATTACTTGATAGCACACTTCACGTGTTGGAGACGTCTTCCTCCAATCAGAGCCCTCAATGTCAGTCCTGAGCTGTTCACCGTTGCCAAACTGCCGTAACAAACTGTCAGTTACTTCAAATTCATTGTCTGGCATTTTTCATGTTTGGATACTGAATCCTGGGTCCACCCTTTTATTACGCATTTCAACACACATGGTAAACACACACACACACACACACACACACACACATATATATATATATATATATATATATATATATATATATATATATATATATAGGGTAAGTCACCTAACGTTACCGCTGGATATATTTCGTAAACCACATCAAATACTGACGAATCGATTCCACAGACCGAACGTGAGGAGAGGGGCTAGTGTAATTGTTTAATACAAACCATACAAAAATGCACGGAAGTATTTTTATTAACACGAACCTACGTTTTTTTAAATGGAACCACGTTAGTTTTGTTAGCACATCTGAACATATAAACAAATACGTAATCAGTGCCGTTTGTTGAATTGTAAAATGTTAATTACATCCGGAGATATTGTAACCTAAAGTTGACGCTTGAAACATCCGACGTTCAGTTGCGTGTTGTAACAAACACTTCATTGCAGGGGCCCAAACAGCTGCAACATACATCGCGTTTCTACAGAATGATCTGCGAACGTTGCTCGAAAATGTCCCACTGGAAACGCGTCGACGTATGTGGTATCAGCATGATGGTGCACCTGCATATTCGGCAATTAACACTAGGCTGACCCTTCACAGGATGTTCGACGGGCGTTTCATAGGACGTGTAGGACGCATAAATTGGCCAGCCCGTTCTCCTGATCTTACACCTCTGGACTTCTTTCTGTGGGGTACGTTAAAGGAGAATGTGTACCGTGATGTGGCTACAACCCCAGAGGATATGAAACAACGTATTGCGGCAGCCTGCGGCGACATTACACCAGATGTACTGCGGCGTGTACGACATTCATTACGCCAGAGATTGCAATTGTGTGCAGCAAATGATGGACACCACATTGAACATCTATTGGCCTGACATGTCGGGACACACTCTATTCCACTCCGTAATTGAAAACGGAAACCACGTGTGTACGTGTACCTCACCCCTCATGGTAATGTACGTGTGCGTCAGTGAAAAAGACCAATTAAAAGGTGTTAGCATGTGGACGTAATGTGCTGTTCCAGTCTCTTCTGTACCTAAGGTCCATCACCGTTCCCTTTGGATCCCTACGTAATTCGGTGCTCTCCGATACGCACGATCGAACAGCGGAGGAGTGGTACTCAAGCGTCAACTTTAGGTTACGAAATCTCCGGATGTAATTAACATTTTACAATGCAACAAACGGCACTGATTACGTATTTGTTTATATGTTCAGATGTGCTAACAAAACTAACGGGGTTTCATTTAAAAAAAACGTGGGTTTGTGTTAAAAAACATACTTCCGTGAATTTTTATATGGTTTGTATTAACCAATTACACTAGCCACTCTCCTCACGATCGGTCTGTGGAATCGATTCGTCAGTATTTGATGTGGTTTTCGAAATATATCCAGCGGTAACGTTAGGTGACTCACCCTGTATATAAAAGGGCGCGCGCGCGCTGTGTGCGCACGCAGAAAACGATGGTACCGAAACACGCTCATTCCGTATAGGCCACTCGCCAGAGACTACTGGATTCTTTCTCACAAGACGTGATTTGGCTTTGGGCTTCACATATTCAGTTATAATCATAGAGGTCGGCCTACAGTAGGTAACCTTCATAGATATGGCGTAGAACCAATCTTTTAAAGGCAGAAAATGATCTTTGCAACTGGTTCTATACGTAAATATGACGATACGGTCGCAAGCTCTTTCATAGCACAGTGGAAACATTACATTATGTTCTGTAAAAAAAATGATGGTTGGAATAGCGCTAGATAATAAGATGTTTTTTTTTTAAAATATTTGCCAAAAGTATTTTGATTACTGTTTTCAGTTGCACTATTTGGTGTCAATCTAATTTCTTATTTTTAATCTTATAACGCATTATTTTCTTCATCGTACTAACTTTTTTATTCGCTCCTACTTTTCTTCCAACACTATGTGATTAGAAGTATCCGGACACCTGGCTGAAAATGACTTACAAGTTCGTGGCGCCCTCCATCGGAAATGCTGGAATTCAATATGGTGTTAGCCCACACTTGGCCTTTGTAACAGCTTCCAATCTGCAGGCATACGTTCAATCAGGTGCCGGAAAGTTTCTTGAGGAATGGCACTCCATTCTTTACGGAGTGCTGCACTGAGGAGAGGTATTGATGTCGGTTGGTGTAGGCCTGGCACGAAGTCGGCGCTCCAAAACATCCCAAAAGTGTTCTATAGGATTCAGGGCAGGTCTCTGTGCAGGCCATTCCATTACAGGGATGTTATTGTTGTGTAACAACTCCGCCACGGGCCGTGCATTATGAACAGGTGCTCGATCGTGTTGAAAGATGCAATCGCCATCACCGAATTGCTCTTCAACAGTGGGAAGCAAGGAGGTGCTTAAAACATCAATGTTGCCCTGTGCTGTTATAGTGCTACTCAAAACAGCAAGGGGTTCAAGCCCCCTCCATGAAAAACACGACCACATCATAACACCACCACCTCCGAATGTTAGTGTTGGCACTACACAAGCTGACAGATGACATCCACCGGGCATTTGCCTTGCCCACACCCTGCCATCGGATCGCCACGTTGTGAACCGTGATTCTTCACTCCACACAACGTTTCTCCACTGTTCAATCGTCCAATGTTTACGCTCCTTATACCAAGCGAGGCGTCGTTTGACATTTACCGGCGAATGTGTGGCTTTTGAGCAGCCACTCGACCATGAAATCCAAGTTTTCTCACCTCCCCCCTAGCTGTCATAGTACTTGCAGTGGATCCTGATGCAGTTTGGAATTCGTGTGTGATGGTCTGCATAGATGTCACCCTATTACACATTACGACCGTCTTCAACTGTCGAGGGTCTCTGTCAGTAAACAAACGAGGTCGGCCTCTATGCTTTTGTGCTGTACGTGTCCTTTTACGTTTGCGCTTCACTATCACATCGGAAACAGTGGACCTAGGGACGTTGAGGAGTGACGAAATCTCGCGTACAGACGTACGACACTGGTTACACCAATCACCTGACTACGTTCGAAGTCCGCGAGTTCCGCGAAGCGCACATTCTGCTCTCTCACGATGTCTAATGACTACTGAGGTCGCTGATATGGAGTACCTGTCAGTAGGTGGCAGCACAATGCACCTAATGTGAAAAATGTACGTTTTTGGTGGGGTCAGGATACTTTTGATCACACAGTGTATCATTCTTGTTTCTTTTGGAATCTGCCTATATTGCCTGTAACCTGTAAATGAGTACCAACCAGGTCTGCTCATCGGTCGGTCTCGCGTCAGTTCGCTTAGCAAAAGCGAGAAATTACAGTTCGCTTTTACCGCTGAAACTGAATTTTTTCTATGTTTAGTTTGCTCGTTCAGGTCAGTTTTAATGGCCGTGAGCAAAGCGCAGATCGCTGACCGGCGTTTTCTCGATACATTGCACATCAAGATGCCGTGATTATGTTGGGACAGGAGTATAAATTCAGGGCTACAAAACTCACTGTCTGTCGTAGTTCAGTCATTAGTCATACAAAATCAGATGCGGACTATCTCACGTTCCTGCCATACCTGATGGCAGCAGATTGCAACATTGCTCCGCGTTACATGAACAGGATTAATTCAGCACTTGTGAAGTGACCCGCAGTGTTTGCGTGTCGCATTTATCCGAGTGGTAACTGTGAAGTGGTAGATGTCATCTATCAAGTAATTTTAAACGAACTATAGTGGATATTTATCGAGTGTTTCGTTACATAGTGATGTATAAGACTGTAGTGTATCTGCAAGAATGCCTATCTTTTACAAGTTCAGGCTGCTGAATCAGTCTCAGAATATTACCCTCAGTGATCCATGTGCATAACAACGAAAGCTGCCATTAAGATCCGTGAAACTAGAAGATGGAATAATATTGGTGGAAAGTTAGACACCATGTAGTGACACATAGTACTGCGAAGCACTGGAGTGTATCTTACGGAGGGAAGTGAGCACTGTGCTGACTCTCTTACAGTAGACGAAGACAGCGCTTAGACACTGAACCGTCCACTGGCTGTGGTGACTATTTTTAATTTTTTGTTCTATACTTGGATTAAAATAGCACAATCTGTATTCTAAATTCACTTAGTCATCTTCCACATTTATGATTTAAATAAAGAGACGGTCTTAAGTACTTAGGCATGTTTTTAGTATTTTGCTGCAAGAGAGAGGTAGCTCCATTTTAAATTTGTATGAATGTAAATAATACTAATTGGGCTGAACTTTATAACACTTGCTTGTTAGACATCACTCTTCCCTAACAACCTAACCTTAAGTCCTGTCACGGGAAAAGCCACGTATAACACTTACCTGATGTGACACAAGCTAATGTTACCATCTGAGAGGATTTAGAATTTTGACCGCGTATTTCTCTAACGGATAAGGGTATCGGACAATAATTTGGAATATAGTGCAATTAATAGAAAAAATAAACATACTTTAACTTTGGGGTTTAATGAAAGTAGTAAAATCTATATATGAATAAAAAAATGAACAGTCGCCAGCCCAATTATGCACATTAATTTGGAAATACGTGATTGAATATTAGTTATTGTAGTTACTTTCATTAATATTTCCATTTGAGTAGCACATAGGATACAAACGGACACAGGGCAATCTGAACTGAGGGTAGCAGTAGTTACTAATAAAGCACAAACCAGTAATCGTAGAAAGTAAAAATGTGCCAAACTCATACTAGTAACAGCTACATTCGAGATCATTACTTGAATCTGCACTGAAATGTTACTGCAAAGAGTGCAAGACGAAAATTGGACATGAGAAACTTCTGCTGTAACCGGCATGTAAAAAAGCCACTAATACAGATAAAAAATATAATAATTACACTGTTTACACTCCCTTTTTTATAGAAATATATCAGATATCTTCAGTAGCAATAATATTCCAATTATCTTCCTATTTTATGAAGAATATGATTGGGGACCCATAAACTGGTATAGTATCAACAGTCAAATTCTATGACTATTTTAGTAGCAAAAACTAATTCAAAGTCACTTCTTAACTTCACTGGGGATAGTTTATATTTTACATTTCAAGGCAAATGATTCAACACTGAACTCAGTTAAGTAAAAAAAAAATCATTGTTGGTAGTACTCGAGATTACATTATGTATCAAATGGGTTTAACTTATCTGCCTTTTTCATCACCTATGAAGCAGGTATTTTAGACAGTATAATTTACACAACCTAGCACTGTATTTTTGCAAAACGATACTTTACACTAAAATGAGAGTACTCTAGCAAATTTCTGACTAACTTCACTTTTGTTGTTTTAACTTCAACTTTTGCTAATCTTTGCACATTTGACCAACATAAATAAATCACTACTTCATTTGAAACAGAATACTCGGTTTTATAAACACTTAGGAGAGAACCCTGCATAGGTTCATTATCAGGATAGAAGTTATGGTTCCAAGCACAGATTTATAGCTCTGAGCACTATGGGACTCAACTGCTGTGGCCATAAGTCCCCTAGAACTTAGAACTACTTAAACCTAACTAACCTAAGAATATCACACACATCCATGCCCGAGGCAGGATTCGAACCTGCGACCGTAGCGGTCGAGCGGTTCCAGACTGTAGCGCCAAGAACCGCTCGGCCACTCCGGCCGGCAGAGATTTATAGCGTTTGGATTATTATTAAAATCATTCACACAAATTAACTTGTTCATGCTCTGATACACATCTGTATGCATGATGTTAGTGCAGCAGTGGCGAAGTTGTGGTGGCAAGCGACATGGCGGCTAACTGTACTCAAGGCTCTTGGTGTTTGAATGCTCTAAAAAATATCTTCATGGCGAAGGATTTTTAACGTGTTAGAGCCATTCCTTATTGCCGAGAGTACCAAGCAACAGCTAAATCCACATCGGAGGCCACATTCCTTGCAAAACGGCTTCCAATTGCCTCCCTTAGCACTGTCGATGTGTACCGTGCAAAGGCTTGCCACTGACTGCGTACCGTTCACACCAAGGAGCCGCCCAGTTCGACCGCCAAAACCACCTTTTACATCGCGCCATGCCACTGCCGTTGCGGAGGGACTTCCCTACATCTTTTACATTTTACAATACAAGTGTCCTAAGCATGACACAGCTTCCAATATACATTCTTTTCCTTATAAATATACACATATTATAAAATTTCATATTTTAGACAATCATTTCTCCTTTTCCATATAAACATCACAAGCTTTAAATTTCCTGTCACAAATCAATGACATAACTAACAAAGAACACATTCTACAAAATCGTAAATACACAGTTACCTAATATAAACTTGCTACTAATCGATATAATCGTTACAACTTCCAAACCGTATTCACGCATTATTGCCTTAAAGTAGTTGCTTCGAGAATATATCTCTCCGAACTTTTCAAGCTATATGAAATACATTAATCAGTTTGATGTCTCTCGTGGAAGAAAAAGCTAAAATGGCGTCACCCCTCCTCTTGTACCACGCCCTTAAACTATTAGCTCTGGGCACCCGCATGCGAGAGATGTGGAGCATATGCACAGTGTGTAATACGCGAAGATAAACAAACGGCTCTCTTCCAAACGAGTGTCCACGTCGTGGCACCTCGTGCGCTCGGCAGTTTCCGTCAGGCCTCGTCGGAAGTCTGTCACGCCGCGGCCGTGGGGGAGTCCCCGCGCCGCCATTGTGAGTGACTTGCCGGCTGGGCGCAGCTGTCACGAACTTGTCGGACTCCCGATTGCTGCCCTGCGCAGACAGCCACCTTCCTGCCGGTCCTCACTGCAGCCAAACTTTCTTCATTTCGGCGCGCTTCGGCGCTGTTCCTCTCGTTTTTTAAGCAGTTGGCAGCCGCATCGGAAGCACTGGTGTGGACAGTCAGCAAGGAGGCGTACGGGCCGACCGAAGATCGCTCTGCTCACAGTCTTCGGTTACCAATCCAGAGCCACGCACACTAGGCGCAACGTTCGTCAGAACGGAAAGTAACGTCGAGTGTTCACCACTGAAGAGTAAACACGATCAGAAAAGCTTCATTGTTTCGCAGGAGATAACAGAGTTCTTGTTCTATTACTTTAAAATCACATAATCTAGATTACGTTTTTTATTTAACTGGGGTTTCGAATAAGTGAGGCCATCTTCAGATTTTACTGACAACTTGTTTGGCAACATCACTTAAAAGTAAAATTTTTCTTTTTCTGCACATTTCTAAAGTAATGAAGCTTTGGAAAGTACTAGGAGCTACGTTTTTTCCCTTCCATCGTTATTCTCATTTCTGAGTGACTGCAATACCAAGCAGTTCCTGCCGCCCTCTCAAGCACAGTTGTATTGAGATTTTTTTCTTCCTGGTGTGCTTCTTTTGCCGAAAATTTGATGTCATCATTTCATACACACCAGCTTGCCTCATGATAAAACATTTCTCTGCATCTATGGTGCGTGAAGACTGGGGCGATGCTATGTAGTAAACACTTGGTAAAAGAACACCCGATGTGAGCAAATTAACAAGCAACACCCAACTGACGCGACCGCCCCTTTGGAACAATAGGATGGACTCCCCCAGGGCTACACCAGTACCATGTCATTTCGGTAGGAGGGTTGTCTGGAGGCATGCATGTTATTTGTTCCGTATTGAATTGACGTTTGGAGTAACATCTCACACAACACATGAGAGCACATGTCGATGTAAGTAATATGTTTATGACGAATACAGATATTCTCTGTAAATCGTGGGTGCATGTATGTATGTATGTATGTATGTATGTGTGTGTGTGTCTGTGTGTGTGTGTGTGTGTGTGTGTGTGGCTGTTTTCGTGAGTGGTTTAATAGGCATCGGTGGCTGGCTACGATGGCACAAATAAAGGAATGCACTCCTCTTGTGAGTCTTGAGGGGCTTAGTACGTACTGTGATGCATTGTTAAGACTCGTTGCAGCAATGCATTGCCGTGGACTCTTTCCGATGGACTTATTTGCTGTTCCACGCAAAGAATCGTGTCCACATCTAGATTTGATTCAAGGAAAGCAGGAAGCTGAAAGTTGACCCATCTGCTGCCTTACTGAAAGAACGCACTATATGTAAACGAAACAAAGTTGCTGTAATACTTCTGTGTAAAACGTTTTACTTGAAGCATAAAAAATAAAACGCCACATTTTTGTATTCGCATGCTTCTTTGCTGTGCAACTGTTCTCACACGACTGCAGGGAAATCATTGGCAAAAAGTTTTTCCTTATCTCAAATTGTAACCCTCAAATCACAGCTTGGTAAGGAGGGAGTCATCTTTCCGTAATTGGTCGTAACTATTACCTTACTTCATAGTTGAGTAACTCACAGCCCATTGTTCGAAGAATTAGCAAAAAATTAATAGTTGGAATTGTGACTGGTACTCTAAGGGAAAAGAAAACTGAGGATGAGTTACATGAAGATCAGTCTCGCTTTAGGACCTGGAAAAAGCGTTCGACAGTGTCAAATGGTGCAAAATATACGTAATTCTAAGGAAAATAGGAGTAAGCTACAGGGAGAGATGAGTAATGTACAGCCTATACATAACAAGAGTAGAAGACAAAGATCATAGTGCTCGGATTAAATAGGGTGTAAGACAGGGATATGGACTTTCACCCATACTTTTAAATTTATACATCGAATAAGCAATGACGGAAATAAAAGAAAGGTTCAGGAGCGGAATTCAAGGTAGAAGAATACCAATGATAAGATTTGCTAGTGACATTGCTGTCTTCATTGATAGTGAGGAAGACCTGCAGGATCTACTGAATGGAATGAACAGGCTAATGAGTAGAGGATATGGACAAAGAGTAAATCGAAGAAAGACGAAAGAAGTGAGAAGTAACATAAATGTGAACAGCCAGGAATTCAACACCATAATTGTGGATCACGCTAAAGATTCTGGCTAGGCAGCAAAATAACACATGAGGAAGAAATTTCTGAGAAGGTATGCTTGGAGCGAGGCATTGTACGGAAATGAAATAGGGACTGAGAGAAAACCGGAACAGAAGAGAATCGAAGCATTTGAGACGTGGTATTACAGAAGAATGTTGAAATGTTCAAAATGTGTCCCTCCACCATCTGTAGAAATATTTCAAAGACTTGTGTATTGATCCGCAAGAAATTTCTGAATTCCGTTCAAGAAGACCGCGCCCATGTATTTGCGATCTTCGAAAGGCCTAAATCCCTTTTTGGCCAGTGGTGATTTATTTACCAGTTTTATATATAATTTGCAAGTGTCCCAACAAATAATATCTTTTGCCCTAGCTTGCACAGAATTTAGTTCGCATCTATGCTGGATTCGCAGGAAGCAGGAAGCTGAAAGTTGGGTCACCTGCTGCGCAGATTCAAAACTTTCTTCATATAAACGAAATTGAGCTGCACTACATACCGCGTTTCACTCTATTCAGAAATGACTGGAAACCACAGGTTTTGGACTCGCGTGGTTTTTCGATGTGCAGTTGTTCTGTTAGGCCACTTGCGTGTCCCTAACCAGTCGTCCAACCGGGCAAAGGGTAACTACGGTGTAAGGTGAAATCCGAGGCACGTTTCGTTTATGGCGAATCTACTAGTGTCTAAAAGTTATACATATTATAGTCTTTGCTGTAAAAATACCAGTAGCACAAACATAGCACAAACACACAGGTCACTAAATGCATGATATTTATCGAGATGGTAACGTTAAATCTCTGACATCCCATCATATACGGGGAGAACTTGAGATGAACCAACTGTCTACGGTGGCTCGTAACAGATTAATTGCGTTTCCTTTGGTTTCTCACTTCCTGTTTTCTTCGTATCCGTAATACAGTGAAAAAATGTGGACAACGTTGCAAATTTTGATGGTATGCGCTGCGCACCTTGCTTGGACTCAAACTTGTTCTATTCACGTGGATGGCTGCACTGTATTAAAGACACAATAGGTTAGAGACACACAAGTCGCCAAAGTAACGTCCAGTTGAAGGACTTGCACCAGCCATGGAACCACACTCAGGTATTATTATTGGTTTTATGCCCATATTGTGACATACGGAGGTGAATCGTGTACATTAACTAGGAATGACAAAAGAATACATTCGGATGAAATAAAATTTTTCGGGGAAGTTGGATGTACTCTCATTAACGAAATAGAAGGAAAATATAATACAAACGAACAACAAAAGTTTTACATCATCTTGATATGTCGTGCAGGTGTATTGCTTTTGTGACGTTTCTGTATCGATGCGAAGGTCACCACAGATGTTATTTGTAATCTTGCACACAGCTACCATGAGCGCTTCCTACGGGTAGAACACCGCAACGAATGGAATGCAGCATTTTAGTTGAAGTTGAAAGTACCAGTAGGAACGCGTTAGAAGCATCTGTGGAACAGTAGAGTCAACATCCGTCATGCCACGAAGGACAATCGCGACTAGTGATCGGGTCCACATTAATGCAAACATCAAAAAAAGTTTTGCGTCAACTCGGTTCCGAGAGTTCCGAAACCTGTACAGAGAATTGGAATAGAGATCAACATAAACATCATTTCCGCCATTTTTATTTCTCATGAAACCCACACATTGCACGTTGTACCACCATATAGCGAGACCTTCAGAGGTAGTGGTCCAGATTGCTGTACACACGGGTACCTCTGATACCCAGTAGCACGTCCTCTTGCATTGATGAATTTCTGTATTCGTCGTGGCATACTATCCACAAGTTCATCAAGGCACTGCTGCTCCAGATTGTCCCACTCCTCAACGGCGATTCGGCGTAGATCCCTCGGAGTGGTTGGTGGGTCACGTCTTCCACAAGCAGCCCTTTTCAATCTATCTCAGGCATAGGGTTCATATCTGGAGAACATGCTGACCACTCTAGTCGAGCGATGTCGTTATACTGAAGGAAGTCATTCACAAGATGTGCACGATGGGGGCACGAATTGTCGTCCATGAAGACGAATGTCTCGCCAATATACTGCCGATATTGTTACACTATCGGTCGGAGAATGGCATTCACGTATCGTACAGCCGTAACGGCGCCTTCCATGACCACCAGCGGCGTACGTGCGCCCCACATAATGCCACCCCAAAACAGTAGGGAACCTCCACCTTGCTGTACTCGCTGGACAGTATGTCTAAAGCGTTCAGCCTGACCGGGTTGCCTCCAAACACGTCTCCGACGATTGTCTGGTTGAAGGCATATGCGACACTCTTCGGCGAAGAGAACGTTATGGCAATCTTGAGCGGTGCATTCGGCATGTTGTTGGGCCAATCTGTACCGCGCTGCATGGTGTCGTGGTTGCAAAGATAGACGTCGCCATGGCCGTCGGGAGTGAAGGTGCGCATCAAGCAGCCTATTGCGCATAGTTTGAGTTGATCTGAATTTGGCGATCGAAGAAGCCACAGGGTATCATATATCGCGTCATACTGTTAGTAGATGACTGAATGATGCGGACTCCATTCCCGACGATCTCGGCGAGCATCTTGTCGTACTTCACGACGCTATGGACTCCGTAAAACATGGGAAAATGTCATGCAGAATGGGCGCCACAGGACTGGCGTCGAATGTTGCCTATGGACGAATCTCGGATCTGTTTGTATCCTGATAATCGCAGACAACGTGTCTGGAGACGACCCGATAATATCGAACGCCTCCAAGACTGCGGCCTACACGTACAACAAAGTGGTAATGGATTGAGGTACTTGGGTGGCATTACATGTGGCCATCGTACACCTCTCGTGGTTGTTGAGGGTAGTTTCTCTGCTCTGCAATGAGGGAACAATATTCTGAAACCAATAGTGGGGCAGCATCGCCAAAATTTTGGTGTCACTTTATTTTGATGGATGATAACTGGCATGCTTTGTGCTGTTCTCGTGCACACGTTACTCCAGCATACGAGGAAAAACAAAGTGGAGTGGTCAGCCTGCCTTCTGGACAAGAACCGACTCGATCATGTGTGGGATCGATTGATACGAGCTGTTGTGGAACGTCGACAACGACGACGTACTTTGTGTGACTCATGCAGAATCAACATTGAAGAGTAGGACAATTTGAACCTGAGTTGACTTGATGATCTCATAGGAAGTATGCTCCGACGGATTTAAGGCTGCGTCCATGAGAGGGGACGTTCCAATACATTCTGACGTTGCCCAGAAGCAACGTGAAGTATTCTCCATGGCAAACAGATAATTCTATCGTTAAATAAATGGATGTATCTCTGATTTGGTTACCTGGAAATGAATATACACTGATCAGCCTGAAAATTATGACCACCTGTGGTACCTAATAGTCAGTACGTCCAACTTTGGCACCAATAACAGCGGTGATATATCGTGGCATGGAAGCAATGAGGCCTTTGTAGGTCTCTGAACGGAGTTGGCACCGCAAGCTCTGTCACCAAATTCCCGTAAATTCCATTGAGGGGGCGATGAGCCCTGACACCAAATTCAGTCACATGTCAAATGTGTTACATGGGTTCAGATTTGGCGAGGTCGGGTCCAGCACATCAACTGGGACTCGCCACTGTGTTCCTTGAACTACTTCATCAGGTTCTTGGTCTTGTCACATGGCGCATTATCTTGTGGTAAAATGCCACTGCTGTCGTGAAATATGATCGTCATCAAGGGGTATACGTGGTCTGAAACCAGCGCACGACATTGATGTGCTATCACGCCATCTTGTACGAGCTCCACTGAACCCATAGATGCCCATGTGTATGTTCCAGAGCATAATGGAGGTGCTGCCAGCTTGTCTGCACCCTACAGTACCGGTGTCAAGGAACTGTTCCCGTGGAAGACGTCCGCTGATGACTCCAGATACCGACTTCATCAGACCATTCGATGCTCTGCCACTACGCCAATGTCCAGTGCCCACGGTCACGGGCCAATTTCAGTCGTAGTTGCCAATGCGGCGGTGTTAACACTGGCACATGCGTAGATCGTCGGCCGTGTAGCCCCATCATTAGGAGTGTTCAGTGCACTGTGTTCAGACGTACTTGTACTCTGCCCAGCATTAAATATTGATGTTAGTTCCGCCATAGTTCACCGCTTCTCCTGTTTTACCAGTCTGCTCGGCCTATGACGTCTGGCACCTGCAATGAGGGGCCGCCTCCGAATAACTCTATGTCTGGACGAGGTTTTACCTTGGTTTCGCCATTTGTTGAAGACGCTCACCGCAGCACTCAATGAACACCAGACAAGTCATGCAGTTTCCGAAATGCTCGTGCCGATCCTCCACACCATCACAATCTGCCCTCGGTCAGACTCGAATAGAATACACGCGTTTCCCGTTGTTCACGCAGACAGTACGCTCACTGATACTGCACAGATCGTGTGTGTGTTTGACTAGCAGTCATTCCTTGTCAGGCAGTGCTGCTATCACGTGGATAGGTTTATATCGGTAGTAGGTCGGTGGTCATAATGTTCTGCCTGATCAGTGTATATGCATGTCTCAGGCCCAATTTTTGTTTTCTGTACCTTGAATTTTGAAATAAATGGCTGATGCAAAACTTTTTTATGATGTGTGTGAGAAAAAAATTATTTTATGCCACGTAGAAGAAAAAAATGGCTACGTGCGAGTAGCACAAGTGCTCTGAGGGTTCCAAACAATCTTCATCATTTATATAGATAGTTCATCGATTTGAAGCCACATAAATAACAAAGTATTTTTTTGTGTGATATAATTCAAAATTGCCATTTTAGGATTTTTACCTATAGCCGTATTGCAAAGCCTTGCTTATTGACAAATTTCATGATTCTAGGTCAACAGGAAACATGGTATATGTTTTAATGAGTAAGTTTGCAAGTACCAAAACATATGACATAAAACGCCTTATCTTCTCTATGCATTGACTTAGAAGCTTACAATTATTACACTACCAAGAAGCTTTTGACCTTAGTATTTTGATAGCCTGCATTAGAGGTTATCGCATTTATCAGAATGCAAATGATGGTTATATTAATGAAATGATGGTCATGTCACTATTTTAGTGAATTGTTGATGGGTGATTAATATATTAA
This sequence comes from Schistocerca piceifrons, assembly GCF_021461385.2. Taxonomy (NCBI): domain Eukaryota; kingdom Metazoa; phylum Arthropoda; class Insecta; order Orthoptera; family Acrididae; genus Schistocerca; species Schistocerca piceifrons. The sequence continues at coordinate 308,564,519 of NC_060143.1, forward strand.
CACAAGCTGACCTTTCATAAAAGTTATGGCAAAAGTTTATTGATTTTAAAATAGGTCAAAAAGTTACATGTTAAGCGAGATGACAAAAATAAAACATGGTCTGATGGCAGCTCAAATATGCAACGAACAGTTAACACTCCCTCGGGTGGCTGCTTGTTCTCAAAGACTATAGTTTGCCTGATTGAACTATTTACTCTGCTTCTAAAAATTGATAACGCAATCTGAAATTATCTAACACTCAACAGACTTTGATGGATTTACTTTAGATATAAATTACACTACTTTGGTGCAGCTAAGAACAAGTGCCGAGATTGTGATCCTGTTTGTCCTAAGAAGCCAAAGCAGCAATACAGTACCCCCTTTGTCGAAGTGTGGCGCTGTCTCAGGTGATGTCGAAGTGGCAAACCTTTCACGAATAAGACTGTCCTTGGCACAGCGAGTTGTCCAAGCTGACACAGGTCTAAACTGTCAGTACAGCTAAGTTCTCACCATAGGCTCCTCAACCAAAACCAGTGCTAGTGTGAAGTCCCACTCAGGCCATGTGTCCTGAGTCCACCCCATTCATAAAAGTCAAGACCAGAATCCTCTCCAAACGGAGTCTGAATCAGATTACCAAGTTTCTCCTAGTCTCACTTTTTACCAAACTGTTTTAAAATTGCTTTGGTTATTCAGTTTCTTCTCGGTAAACTCCACAAAAGCACTCCTGACCCCCCCCCCCCCCCCCCCGGCACAAGAATTTTGTGCCAATCACAAGACTTTACAAGCTCCATGTGTCCCCCCTAAGTCCTCTGCTCTGCTCAACGGCCAATACTAATAAAAGTTAACAATGTTCTTCCCATTTCACGACAAGTGGCCAATCTCTGACTTGCAAATTCGCACACAGAGAGGAGGAGACATTTTTATCCCGACTTGCTTTTTCCGACGGCCACTTTAGGCAGCGTGTTATTTTGTGTTTCTGTATATCTCTAAACTGAACAACACATTTATCCTGGAGGTCATTATCTGGACGGCCCACACGTTACCGCTTGTCCAACCAGGGACCCCGGTTTCTTCTCAAGTGCTTTTGTGTCCCAACGTAGATCAGTTCAGAGCTGCCATAAATGTTATACTCCTTCTAACATTGTTTTGAAGGCCTGAGACTTCCCAAAATCTCTGCAGCCCGAGGGACAACAACACCTGACAGTTCCTCTGATAGGATCCGGTCCACAGTGAACATAGAAGCTCGCAAATTTTTATGGCTATCATCCCTCTTCACAAAAAGCATTTACGACACTGTCATAATGCGTTGGCAGGGCGATCTAGATTTCTGTCGCGCTCCTTATCCTTCTCTGGCAGAGGCGTCTAAAGAGGTAGGTCGAGGTAGGCAGATTTTTCGCATCCTCAACTGAACACATTGTCTGCACACCGGTGTGAGAAATTCTTGGGCCCAGAATTCTGTCTCCAGTAAGTGTCCCTAATAGCTGCACGTGGCTTTCAAGCCCCAAAGGTCCACTGCAGGATTAACTGTTAAATGACAAAAGTGCTTGCTTGTTCTCAACTTCAGAAAAAAGCTATTTGAAGGAGAGCCGCCGTACAGATCCCGCATACATTGACAATGTACGTGCTTCCATCAATGCCTACTCATGCTCATAACGTCCTGTCATCACACTAACATGGTGTCTTGGGAGAAAAATCAAAATTAAATTCTACCCTTGAATATGGAAAATAGTGAGAAAGTGACTCGTCCTCTCTCAATATGTGTACCCATTCCTGTAAAAAAGGGGTCTTAGCAAACGCACAGACTGACAGACATATAGTCAGATAATACATGACAAAAAACATTTTTCTGTTAATTTTAGGCTCACAGGCCAAGTAGCATGGAGAGCTGCATCAAACTAGTCATCAGACTGAATACCACAACAACAACAATTTCAGACCAACAATTTTCGGACTTCTCCCTTTCGTTGTACTGTGAATCCTTGCTTCACACCAAATAGCATCATTCCAGGTCAACGGGAAGTAGCCTATGGGTTTTAATGCGAATGACTTTACGAATATCAAAATATGTGACATAAATGGCCTTGAGTTCTGATTGCATTAGAAGCTTCAGGTTTTTTACAGTGCCAAGGAACTGTAGGCTTTAGTTTTGGCATTAATTTCAACTTGATACGTGAACCCATTCTTGACAAAATGCGGTCTTCAGGGACAGGCGGTTAACAAAGTGTTCCTTTAATGGTTCCATTTGTACCGATTGAGGTACAGAAACCTGGAAAAGAGCAAGGATGCATAACATTGAGACACTGTATCAACAGAATGGGGGAAGACAGATTAGTTAATGATGTAATGAAGCATAAACCAACAGGAAAGAAAGATGTGGAATGATCGAGTTATGAATGGCTTCAATGAAGACGTAACAAGCTGTGAGCCTACTTTGTGAAGTGAAGAATAAGAAGAAGAGGAAGTAGAATATTGGTAATGGCGGCGGTCAAGCCTAACCCAGATATTTGCATTTAGAATTGCTGTATGGTATTGTATGACATTGCCAGAAGGGAGGTAGGCGACCTTTTGGTCTAAAACATCTGTGGATAAAAATCCTATGACAGTGTTGCAAATTTTCTTCATCGATTACTGGATTCGGCCTTTTCATATTTTGAGCAGATTTTCACAAACTCCCTTCGCTTAAAGAGGCATATTTATGTCATTCTTTGACATTGTCAATGGGAGATACACAGTCTCTTGATTTGAACGCGTGTGGATAAAAATTCTGCGTTAAGACAGCAAATTTTCTTTATTGATTATTGGTTTATGCTCGCTGATGAGCTTTCTTCATATCTTGAACATTTTTCTACAATTTTCTTTCGTCTGACTGGGCATGTTTACGTTATCCATTCGAATTGTCAGTGGGGAGATACGCGATCTGCTGATTTAAAACATATATGGACAAAAATCCTACATCATGTTTGAAAATTTCCTTTATTGAATACCAGTTTCAGTTCACTGAAGAGCTATCTTCAGATCTTGGGCAGATTAACGTAAAAGAGTAACATAAATGTGTTAGTCAGGCAAAGGGAGACTTTAAAAAATTGCTCAAGAACTGAAGATGGCTAATCAGTTAGATGAAACCGATAATAAAAAAAGAAAGTAGTAAACTTGACATAGGATATTTATCCACTGTTGTTTTAAAATTACTTTGGTTATTCAGTTTCTTCTTGTGCTGCATTCAGAGGGAATAGCCAAAGCTATAGTCCTGTTGTGAGCGTCGATGAACTGTGCTTAGAACGGGACTGTATTGACAGGTTGTGCAGGTCAGAACTATGACTTAAGCACGTTTAAACAACAAGACGCTTCTCGAGATCGAAAATTATAGGTGTCTTCATGCAGTATCATTTCTATGGCATCTAGTGTTCACCCAATCAGCAGCCGAGTGAGTAAGCACTAAATTTAATTACCACCAGGTCTCTGGACCGAATCTCGCTGCCAGTACCATTACTTTTTGTGAATTAACAGCACCAGTATTCGGTGCTATGTTTCGATATTGTGTGACAATGGAGAACCGTTTATGATTGTAAAGTAAGTGTAAGTATGTTTTGCAATGAACACACTGAAAAAACCATAAACAAGAAAAAATTCAGCATTCATTACATCTGCTGTATTTCACGATAACTATTGTTTGCCATCTTATTATGATCAGTGTCATCCTCATTCGTGCAATGCCATATAGATTGCACATTATACTTGTCACAAATCTATGTAGATAGCGTAATACACTGATGAATCAAAACATTACGACCACCTGCTTAATAGCTTGTTTCTCCGTCTTTGGAACAAAATACGTCACTGATTCTGTGCACCAGGAATCCAACAGTTTGTTGGTAGCTTGTGGAGGTATATCGCATTAGATTACTAAGCACAGCTCATGTAATTCGCGTAAATAAAGGGCCGCTGATATGCGTATGCGGAGTGTCGCCCAATAGCGACCCAGTTGGGTTCTATAAGATTTACATCAGGTGAATTTGGTCGCCGAGACATCAACGTGAGTTCGCTATAATGATCCTCAAATAACTGTAGCACGGTTGTGGCTCTGAGACATGGACAATTATACTGCTAGAAGATGACATCGTCGTCGGGAAAGACATCAATCATGAAGGGATGCAGGTGGTTTGCAGCTCTCAAAAATGGTTCAAATGCCTCGGAGCACTATGGGACCTAACTTCTGAGGTCATCAGTCCCCTAGAACTTAGAACTACTTAAACCTAACTAACCCAAGGACACACCGAGGGAGCTGGCGCAGTGGTTGGACACTGAACTCGCATTCGGGAGGACGACGGTTCAATCCCGCGTCCGGCCATCCTGATTGAGGTTTTCCGTGATTTCTCTAAATCTCTCCAGGTAAATGCCGGGATGGTTCCTTTGAAAAGGCACGGCCGACTTCCTTTCCCATCCTTCTCTAATCCGATGAAACCGATGACCTCGCTGTCTGGTCTCCTTCCCCAAACAACCCAAACCAACCCCCAACCTAAGAACATCACACATATCCATGCCCGAGTCAGGATTCGAACCTGCGACCGTACCGGTCACACGGTTCCAGACTGTAGCGCCATAATCGCTCGGCCACTCCGGCCGGCTTGCAGCTCTCAGCTTGTCTTTGACTACTACCACTACCACAGGTCCCATGCAAGCGCAGGAGAACGTCTCTCATAGTATAATACTGCACCCACTAGCCTGTGTCAGCGGCGCACTGAACATTTCTCACCGCCATTCTCCCTGGTGTTGGCGCTTGTGGAGACGACCATGGACCTAGTGTAGCAAAAATGTGATGCTCCTGAAGAGCCGACACGTTTTCGTTGATCGATGGTCGAACGCCGATGGTCCCGTTGCCACTGCAGTCGTAACTGACGATGTCGTTGGGTCAACATGTGAACACGTAGGGGTGGTCGAATGCAAAGCTCCATGTTCAACAATGTGTGATGAACGATGTGATCCGAAGCAGTTGCACGAGCACCAGAAGTGTGCTCTTTCGCCAAAGATGCCGCAGATCTCCACCTGTCCTACTTTAAAGAGTCGTGGTAGCTTCGTCGTTTTAGAGATTTTCACAGGTTCTTAAGCTGATTTCCTGTCCGTGTCTGCTCCACTTACATACTTTTGTTACCACATCACATGTGCCCGCAACGCCACCTGGCGGCATCCGACGTCGTGGTGGGCAGTGGTCATAATGTTTTGGATTATCAGAGCATACATAAAATGAGTACACTGATTTGATTGAAAGTTTTAATACATCCTTTCTTCATTTCCAAATCTCTTCATGAGTAAAAACTTTTTCTCCTTTTTTAATGTTGGGGATTAAGAAAATAGTAAATGAATTATTAAATACTGAGACTTTTGCACGGGCATAATAAATATGTTGTTGGAATTAAATGGGAATGAAAAAAAGAAAAGATGAAAAGAATCAGCTAGATTCGATCCGGAGGTCTCGTGCTTATGAAACAAGGACTTCGCGGACTGCTGCGCACTCCGTGACCTCTACATCTACATCTACATTCACACTCCGCAAGCCACCCAACGGTGTATGGCGGACGACACTTCACGTGGCACTGTCATTACCTCCCTTTCCTGTTCCACTCGCGTATGGTCCGAGGGAAGAACGACTGCCGGAAAGCCTCCGAATCTCTCTGGTTTTACATTCGTGATCTCCTCGGGAGGTATAAGTAGGGGGAAACACTATATTCGATACCTCATCCAGAAACGCACCCTCTCGAAACCTGGACAGCAAGCTACACCGCGATGCAGAGCGCCTCTCTTGCTGAGTCTGCCACTTGAATTTGCTAAACATCTCCGTAACGCTATCACGCTTACCAAATAACCCTGTGACGAAACGCGCCGCTCTTCTTTGGACCTTCTCTATCTCCTTTGTCAACCCGACCTGGTACGGATCCCACACTGATGAGCAATACTCAAGTATAGGTCGAACGAGTGTTTTGTAAGTCACCTCCTTTGTTGATGGGCTACATTTCTAAGGACTCTCCCAATTAATCTCAATTTGGCACCCGCCTTACAAACAATTAATTTTATATGATCATTCCACTTCAAATCGTTCCGTTCGCATACTCCCAGATATTTTACAGAAGTAACTGCTACCAGTGTTTGTTCTGCTATCATATAATCATACAAAAAATGATCCTTCTATGTATTCGCAATACATTACATTTGTCTATGTTAAGGGTCAGTTGCCACTCCCTGCAGCAAGTGCCTATGCGCTGCAGATCTTCCTGCATTTCGCTGCAATTTTCTAATGCTGCAACTTCTCTGTATACTACAGCATCATCCGCGGCACTACGAAGCGTACGACATGAGCACGCCTAGAATTTCCAAACTCGATTTTCTGAAAAACGCTTGAGAGTTGCGTCTTCCTGTTTAAATATATTGCAGTCGTAGTCGCGTCCTACACTCACTGTCAATATAAATGAAACTGCCAAGGAGAAGTTCGTATGGGCCTCTTGTTAGAGCCAGTTACCCAAACGAGCGGCGCAGCGCCCATTGTTGATAACCAGCCGGCAGTTCCAGGCCACCGGTGCGGCCTCTGGCGCCGTCGGCCGCAGCTGGAGGACGCCCGTGTAGCTGCGGCATTATCTCCAGAACTCCAATGGATAGCGCGTCCTCGGCGGCCGCGCGCCCTCCTCTGCAGACGCGGCCGGGCTGCAGCTGAGCCGCTTTTGTCCTCGGTACGGCTGCCCCGCAATTGACCAGCCTCGTCGTCGGCAGCCGACGATAGCCTAAACTCCGGCGATTGTGCTGCTATCTGCAGGCCGCCGGCTGCTACTGCCTGCAGGCGCCGTCGGTCGGCGGACGATATCGGCCTGCTGGAGGCGCCGCTTCTGATGCAGGCGCCGCTTCTGTTCGCGCGGGCCCGACCGCAAATCCTGCACACAGATGGGGCCTCATCCAGCCTCAGCACGCCCTGATTCACACATTCAGCTGCGGGGCAGCGCCAGGCAGCTACGCTCAGTTCAGTGACTACAGGGTGACGTCGAGAGAAGGGACGGTTTTGATATGAACAGCAGCATGTTGATTTTCAAATAAACATATTTACTAGTAAAGGTTCAAACTTTAATGTTCTCTATTTGATTTAAATCGCTTTACGTGGGACAGTCAGAAAGTAATAAGTAATCCCCCCCTCTCCCTATCACAGATTCTCTAAAGAAACAAGTCTCATGTAGAAAACAGCTTCAGACACCTAATTACTTCACAATAAATTGATGTAGAAAAATTCAAACGCATAGTTCAATATTCCTTAGACAGGAATGTACTAAGCAAGGTCTTCAGGGATGGGAAAGACCCAACCTGGCTTAATAGCGATGTTACAAAACTGTTACGTATTCAAAGAGAGCTTCATCACACATTCAAGACGAGTCAAAACCAAGTTGACAACCAACTCTGAACTAAACGAACATGCAGAGCCATGAGAGAGCCATTCGTTGTCTTTCAAAGTAAAATTTTATCAACCGATCGGAGTAAAACCCGTATGACGTTTATGTCTTACGTAAAATCAGTAAGCGCCTCGAAATCGTCAGTTCTTTCACTTAATGACCATACGGGCATCGGAACGGAAGAAAACAAGAAATAGTGAATTTGGTTTTCCTAAATCGTTTCACAGTGGAGATCGTAACACAGTCCCTCATTCAGTCATCATACAAACTTCGAAATGGCAGATACTGAGATAGCCGATCGCGGAACAGAAAAGCAACTACAGTCGTTTAGTAGTGAAAACGCATCAGGACCAGAGGAAATACCTACAAGATTCTACAAATGGTATGCGAAAGAACTTGCTACCCGTCTAGCAGCTCTTTATCGTAGATCTCTGGCGCAACGAGAGCTACCTACCGACTGGAAAAACTTGTTTTCAAAAACGGTCGACGGACAGATGCACGTTTTTACAGGCGTGTATCGTTGCTGTCAGTCTGTGTACAATAATGAAACATGTTTTATGCTCAAGAACAAAAGACTTTTTCGGACAACGAAAATATCCTCTATTACAAGTCAACGTGGATTCCGCAAACAGAGATCTTGCGAAACTCAGCTCGCTCCGTTCCTCCATCGGACCTACGGCGCTGTGGACAACGGCGTTCAGTTTGACGCTGTGTTTCTTGACTTCAGGAAGGCATTCTACATCTCCCGCTCTGCCATTTAATGAAAAAAATACGAACTTTCTGAATGTCGTAGCAGATTTGTGACTGTATTCAAGACTTCCTTGCAGATAGAACCCAGCGCGTCGGCCAAGGAAGTGTGATGAGAACGTTATTGTTTACAATGTAAGTAAATGGTCTAGTAGAAAGTATCGGAAGCTCTTTAACACTGTTCGCGGATGATGTGGTTGTCTACAAGAAACTAGCAACGCCGGAAGACAGTGTCGATTTCCAGAATGATCCGCAGAGGATTTATGTGGTGCACGCTGTGGCTGTTGAGCCTGAACGTAAATAAACGTAACACGTTACGCATACAGAGGTAAAAGACTCCACTACTGTACAGCTACGCCGGCCGGAGTGGCCGAGCGGTTCTAGGCGCTTCAGTCTGGAACCGCGCGACCTCTACAGTCGCGGGTTCGAATCCTGCCTCGGGCATGGATGTGTGTGATGTTCTTAGGTTAGTTAGATTTAAGTAGTTCTAAGTTCTAGGGGACTGATGACGTCAGATGTTAAGTCCCATAGTGCTCAGAGTCATTTGAACCCTTTTTGTACAACTACACTACTGATGACAAATTACTGGGAACAGTAAGTACCGTAAAATATATAGGAGTAGTCTAACTACCCAGACCAACGTTAAGTGGAACTGCCTCATAAGGCCAATTGTAGGACAAGTAGATGTCAGACTGAGACGTTTAGGACGAATCTTGAGAAAATGTGACTCATCAACGAAGTAAGTGGCCTGTAAAGGGCTTGTTCGGCCAATTCTTGGGTTTTGTTCATCAATCTGGGCTCCTTACCACATAGAGCTGATAGAAGAGATAGAGAAGACCCAATGAAGAGTGGCGCGTTTCGTCACGGAATCATTTTGTAAGCGCGAGAGCATTACAGAGGTGTTCAAACGGTGTAAATGGCTCTGAGCACTATGGGACTTAACACCTGAGGTCATCAGTCCCCTAGACTTAGAACTACTTAAACCTAACTAACCTAAGGACATTACACACATCCATTCCTGAGGCAGGATTCGAACCTGCGACCGTAGCAGCCGTGTGGTTCCGGACTGAAGCGCCTAGAACCGCTCGGCCACCGCGGCTGGCACAGACATGTTCAACAGACCCTAGTGGCAGATGTTACAAGAGAGGCGTAGCTCATCACGGATACATTCCCTATTGAAATTTCAAGAGAACAGTTTCCGGGAACAGTCGGACAATATAGTACTTCCTCCCACATACATCTGGCAAAATGATCACGATGAGAAAATTTGAGATATTAGAACTAATACATAGCCTTACCGATAATCATTCTTACCATGCGCCATTCGTGAGTGGAACAGGGAAGGAGGTCAGTTAATGGTACCAGAAACCGTTCACCACACTCCGTTACGCAGCATGGGGAGTATGATGAAGATGTAAATGGAGAGTGTGTTAAGTATTAGTCTCCGTGCAAGCGGAAAAAAAGTGTACGAAGGCTCTGAAATTTTGTTTGAAGTTTGCTGGAAGTCGCTAAGTGCTCTCATTATCAAACAATGTATTAATATTAACAGGTTAATTTCCACTCCATTTTAAGCAAAAGCTACTTTATCACGTTGTTGTTATTGTTGTGGTCTTCAGTCCTGAGACTGGTCTGATGTAGCTCTCCATGCTACTCTATCCTGTGCAAGCTTCTTCATCTCCCCGTACTTACCTCATTGTAAAAATATTAAATTCTTTAAATTGAAGTGAATGCTTGTTATTATTAGGACATTTTTAAAAGATATACATGGGAGTTTACATAATATTACTAGATATGCGTGAGGCTGCTTTTTTTTTACCTTATACAATAATACTCAGGCTCCGGCATCGCTGCACCGCGACCGGCCCAGCCAACATGATACACCAGACCAGACCAGAGCAGACACACACACACACTGGCAACAACTTACTGCTACTGCTACACAGTTCGTACAGTCAACACTGCTCTCTGGTCAGCGATTCTCTTATACATTGCATATCGCAGGCAGCGCATGAGCAATACATCGAAATTACATCTGCTCGGACCTCTTACATAAAATTACATCTGTATTACATCTGCTCGGACCTCTTACAACTGGACTCTCTCAGTTTCTAGACACAGAGAAACAAAATATTAAATTAAGTATGGAAATGAAAGAGAGCTTAGTCCATCCACCGTTCGCTGCTTTTCACAAAAAGTGTTACGCGGTTGTACATGACAAAAAATTATCAGTATTGTCCCAATGATTCTAATTTTTTGAAACAATACTCAAAAACCATATTGTAATCGGGAATATCTCTCCATTTTAACATTACAAAAAATCAGTGTTAAAGGGTGAAAACTCCGTTTGCAGAACTTTTGTTTTTCGTGTTAATTTGTCAGTTTTCAAGAGCTACAAGCAGATAAAGGCGTATTATGTAGACACAGACAGCAGATCATCTACTTTGGAACTTTTATTGTATACCATGAATGAAAGTTTTTTAAGTTTTTGATTTATTTTTGCATGGAGATGACAGACAAATCCTTAATCTTTTAAAGAAAATTAAGCTTTCTACTCATCTGTTTCGTCACTTCATAAAAATATTTCGAGACTAGAGTTGGTGCTATTCCGCAATACAACGAACGTCCGGCGGCAACAGCGAGAAACTACCGTATAGACTGGGTGGGGGCAGATCATCCTCACTGCACATACACGGGTACCTTACACCATGGCACAGGGTAACACTGACTTTATTTTCTCAGCATTGCTGTACCATTCCTTATGCCATGTATTTGTTGATCGTTTCTATCGGTACTGTTATTAAAATAGCACTGATCGCTTAACCCATTTTCTATAATAACGCAGTATTTCAAACTAATGTTGATTTTGCGAGTAAAAATTACTACCTTCTTTTAAAACAGGTTTATTAAAACCGAAAAATATTAGCCCTGCTGCTTTGGCTAATTGATATTATGGATTTTTACTCGGTTATTAGTAAAAAATTAAAAAAACGCCTGTTACAGCCGAGACCAAACATATACCAAAAAATACCTGTTACTAAGAATCAAAATACCGGTATCGGTTTTAACCCGTCCGTTTTTCCAATCCCTGGCAGCAACACCCCTTGTTGCAGCATAGCACAATGGTGTTTTTAGACAGACATTCCGCCCCATACACATTCTTCAACCTCCGATTGGATGTCTACCAATGTTTGTCCTTCGGTAGCCAAGAAAAGAATAACAGCACGTTGGACATGTTTGGACGCATTTGATTTTTTTTTTTTTTTGAGTCATCAGTCTCCTGACTGGTTTGACGCGGCCCACCGCGAATTCCTCTCCTGTGACAAACTCTTCATCTCAGGATAGTACTTGCAACCTACGTCCTCAATTATTTTCTGGATATATTCCAATCCTTGTCTTCCTCTACAGCTTTTGCTCTTTACAACTCCCTCTAGTACCATGGAAATCATTGCCTGATGTCTTAACAGATGTCCTATCACCCTGTCCCTTCTCCTTGCCGATGTTTTGCACATATTCCTTTCCGATTCTGCACAGGATCCCCTCATTCCTTACCCTATCAGTCCACCTAATTTTCAAAATTCGTCTGTAGTACCACATTTTCTCTTCTGTTCCGAATTTCCTACAGTCCATGTTTCACTACCGTACAATGCTGTGTTCCAAACATACATTATCAGAATTTTGTTCCTCAAATTAAGGCCTGCGTTTGATACTAGTAGACTTCTCTTGGCCAGGAATAACCTTTTTGCCAGTGATGATCTTCCTCTGATGTCCTTGCTTCGTCCGTCATTGATTATTTTGCTGTGTAGGGTATAGAATTTCTTAACTTAATCTACTTCGTGACTCTCAATCCCGATCTCAAGGTTCTCTCTGTTCTCATTTCTTCTACTTCTTAGTACTTTCGTCTTTTTTCGATTTACTCTCAGTGCATATTTTGTGCTCATTGGACTGATCATACAACTGAGGAGATCATGTAATTCTTCTTCGCTTTCACTGGGTATAGCAATGTCATAAGCGAATCTTATCAATGATATCATTTTACTTCCACTCTTGAACGTTTCTTTTATTTCTGTCACTGCTTCTTCGACGTACAGACTGAAAAGTAGGGGCGAAAGACCACATCCCCACCTTTTAATCCGAGAACTTTGTTCTTGGTTTTCCACTCTTATTGTTCCATTTTGGTTCTTGTATATACTATAAACTACCCATCTTTCCTTAGAGCTTACCCTCACTTTTATCAGAATTTGGAATATATTTCACCATTTTACATTGTCGAACGCTTTCTCCCGGTCGACAGATCCTATGAACGTGTCTTGATTTTTCTTTAGTCTTGCATTCATTATCAGCCGCAACGTCAGAATTGCCTCTCCTTTGCCTATACCTTTCATGATGTCAAATTGATCGTCATCTAATACATCCTCAATTCTCTTTCCCATTATTCTGTACATTATTCTTGTTAGCAACTTGGATGCATGAGGTGTTAGTCTGATTGTGCGATAATTCTCGCACTTATCGGCTCTTGCAATCTTCGGAAAGTCAGATGGAACATCATCAGACTTAAGCCTACTACACACCAACGTGATTAATCGTTTTGTTGCCACTTCCCCCAAAGATTTTAGAAATTATAATGGAATGTTATCTATTCCTTCTGCTTTATTTGGTTTCAGGTCTTACAGAGCTCTTTTAAATTCTGTTCTAATACTGGATCACCTATCTCTTCTATATCGACTCCTGTTTATTCTTCTGGGACGTCATCAGACAAATCGTTCCCCTCACAGACGCCTTCAATGTATTTTTCCACCTATCCGTTCTCTACTCTGCGTTTAACAGTGGGATTCCCGTTCCAATCTCAATGTCAACGCCCTTGCGTTTAGTTTCAGTGAAGGTTGCTTTGACTTGCCTCTATGCTGAGTTAGTCCTTACGGCAGTCATCTCGTTTCCGATTTCTTCACATTTTTCCTGGATGCATTTAGTCTTAGCTTCTGTGCGCATCCGATTATGTCATTCCTAAGTGACTTGTATTCCTGTATTTCTGAATTTCCTTGAACGTTGTTACACTGCCTTCTTTCAATGATCAACTGAAGTATTTCTTCTGTTACCCGTGGTTTCTTCTCAGTTACCTTCTTTGTACTGACGGTTTTTTTTCCAACTTCTGTGATTGTGCTTTGTAGAGATGTCCGTTCATCTTCAACTGAACTGTCTACTGAGGTATTGATTATCGCAGCATCTCAGAGAACATCAAACGTGCGTCTTCATTCCTTAGTACTTCCGTATCCTCTTTCTTTGCGCATTGATTCTACCTGACTAGTATCTTAAGCTTCAGCCTACTGTTCATGACTACTAAATTGTGATCTGAATCTATATGTGCTCCTGGGTACACGTTAAAATCCAATGTCTGATTTCGGAATCTCTGCTTGACGGGGATGAAATCTATGTGAAATCTTCCAGTATCTCACGGCCTTTTCCAAATATACCTCCTCCTCTTGTGATTTTTGAACAGAGTATTCGCTATTAATAGCTGAAATTTATTACAGAACTCAATTAATCTTTCTCCCCTCTCATTTCTAGTACCAAGCCGATTTTCTCTACTCTTCCCCTACAACCGCATTCCAATTCGCTATGTCTATTAGAATTCCATCTCACTTTACGTATTGAATTACCTATTCAATACCCTCATATATTTTCTCTGTCCATTCATCGTCGGCTTGCGACGTCGGCATGTATACCTGGACTATCGTTGTCGCTGTTGGTTCGCTGCCGGTTCTGATGAGAGCTACCCTATCACTGAACTGTTCACAGTAACTCAATCTCTGCCCTACCTTCCTTTTCAGAACGAATCCTACTCCCATTATACCATTTTCTGCTGCTGTTGATATTACCCTGATCTGATCTGACCAAAAATCATTGTCTTCTTTCCATTTGACTTTACTGACCCTCCATTACATCTATATTGAACTTCAGCATTTCCCTTTTCCAGATTTTCTAGCTCCCACGTTCAAACTTCTGTCATTCCACGTTCCGGCTAGTAGACCGCTACCCTGTCGTTGTTTATTCAATCTTTTTCTCATGGTCACCTCCTCCTTGGCAGTCATCCCCCCCCCCACCTCCTCCCCGGAGTTCCGAATGGGACGGGGAAATTCGAGTCTTTTGCCAATGGACAGATCATCATGACAATTTTCAGTTATAGGCCACATGTCCTATGGATAACATTATATGCCTTTAATGCAGTGACTTACATTACCTTACCTTCTGCATCCTCATGCCGTTGATCATTGCTGACTCTTCTACCTTTAAGGGGCAGTTTCCCACCCCAAGGACAAGGGAGTGCCCTAAACCACTGTCCAATCCTCCGCCTTTTTTGATAAGGTCATTGGCTGCATGAGGGGTGACTTCCTATGCCGGAGGTCTTTGGCTGTCACTGCTGATGATTTTGAATGAAATTTGAAGCGGTTGTAGTGTTCGAACCCAGCAGCGAGGACGTTTTGATTACTAATTAAAGACGCTACCCATAGACCCCTAGACCACATTACAATAATTAACGTTTCAGAATTTACCATATGCGCATTAGACAGATACGACTGACATAGCAATCCGTTGCCTACAACTCGATGCTTGTACACCCACATGGGAGTTGTGCTATGTTGCATATACGCTGCAACGACGCCCTCAAACTGAAAGTTTTCGAACGCCCCTTACAAAATTAGTAAATAATTTTTGGATGTCAGTATCAAAGCACCCCTTGAAAATTCTTGTACAGGGGTAGTCACATAATTCTAATTTTCACCTCGAGAAATTAAAGTGAAGCAGTTAATTTTTCGTTTGTTTGTAGGTACATGTATCTAGGCCTGGTAAACACTGAAATCCCCGCGCCACAGTACCGTAGCACGCCAAGGAAAACAGCGCGAAATATTTGGTAAACTTGTAACCTCCCCCCTCACTTATCGACCTTAATGACAGTGAAAAATGAAACTGCGTGTACCTAATGGGAGTTTTGGAAAAGCAATCGTCACCGAAGTTAACCTGTCGGTAAAGAGGGAGGAAAGGGTTACATCTAAATGAAAGGAAATGTGCTAATGAAACTGGTGGAAATTAATTTTGAAAAGGGGTAAAGTTAATAAAGAAAGTAAATGTGCAGCCGTTACATTAACAATTAACTAGCGGTAATTAGGTATTTGAGATTTGGGGAAATCACGGTCGCCAGTCCTAAGGACAATTACTATAGTAACTGAAAAAGAAAGGTAATTACACATATAATTAGCACTAGAAGCGTGGCAACTGAAGGTTGACACGTGTAGTGTGAAAACTGAAAGTTTGTCAGAAGTAATAAATTTCGCTACACTCTGACTTAATTTAGCAAAAGAATTACTAAAACCGGAAAATCGAAAGTTAATTTAGTGACTGAAGTTAATAGTGAGCTTTCTTTCTGAAGCACATCGAAATTCAGTAAAATACGGTTAGTCTTGGACTACCTCGACAATCATTTCAAAAGCTACTTGAATCTACGCAATTTAGAAAGAAGAGATTTAACTTTGAACTTGAATTAAATGATTCTGAACAATTAACAATAGTAAAATTTAGTACGTACCAAGCTGAGCTGCAGTCACAGGTAAGCTAAAATATGCTAACAAAACTCGCACTCTAAATTTGTGCTCGTGTAACCTAAATATTGTAGCCAGCTACTGAACTTTGAAATTAAAGCAGTGAAATCTAATCATATTATTTTAATGCTGGCGTTTGAATTTCAACGACACTCGGGTTCATTTCGGAAAAGGAAGGGACCCTGCTTGGCAATGCAATTGGGACAATGAGCAACAAAGGTTCATTCTAAGTTGCTGTAATTTTGCGAGGCAAATGGAACAATTTGAAAAGCTGAGGTCTGCCATACAGTTCTGAAACTTTACGTGCTTTTAGTCTTCCTTGTCGGTTGATTGAAGGTTTGAAGCCGTCGATCGAGGAGGTGGCGACAGTCACTCATTGTCGGCCGTCGCTGTTGCAGAAGTTGGATGTTGGCGCGCCTTCTTCTCGACACGGTCACCAGGCGAAACGGGCTCTTGATGTGCGCCAGCTAATGCTTCCCGTCCGCGACACCATGTCAGAAACTATCATCGCGAGTCGAGCGCAATTACATGCTGCCAAACCCCGAAAGCGCGGCAACTCGCGGGAGCGTCACACAACACCTGCCCCACTCGCTACTCCCGCCAGACTCCGACTGCCCGCGCTCCACGCGGCAGAGTTAACACTACCAAAGATCCTACACACTTTGATTCTTCACACGACCCATCGATGTAATCGTTCGATAGCAGTTTTCCCTAGGCAAGACCCAGCGTAAAAATACAAATACTATTTACGAAACAAACCAATTATACATCGACATAAATGCATAAATATACAAATAGTAAAACAATTACAATATACAAAGAGACAGAAATGTCATATCTTGAGGTAACAAAACAAGGAAAAAAATAATAGTACAATAGATGGAAATTGGAGGATATGCATTTCCGGCGTTACACGTGCCCCACATTGTATGAGGATGTTCGTGTAACGTAAACAGACTCAGAAAATGTCCCAAAAAAGAAACAGCGGAAATGCATATGCTCAAAACATCAACAAAATTTAGCATTCGTCTAATTAAGCATAAATAAATTTTTTAGACCGTAATAATTGAGTGGAGACACTCCTAATCTTATTCCACTCTGTCATCTTGCACAAAATAAAACAGGTTGACAACATATTAAAATTCATAGAAAACATAGAAAATGGTTTAGCTATTCTAAAATTATTAAAATTCGTAACACTATGAGAAATGGAATACTATTTGCAAAATTAATTAGATTGCATGGTCATAAAAACAGGTAGATCAAAATACGCAAATAAATAATTAAATAGACTACACATTTTATATAACCTTTTCATAATTAATATTCTCGTCACGAGAATCTACTTAACGCTAAACAAGAAAATAATACACATCAGATCGAAAAAAACATAAATATTGACAGTAGAATTCTTTCAGCTGTCCAGGAAGAAAAACAATTCCGCCTTCCGTACTCGCAAGTACAAAGAATGCCGACAGCGGCCCAAGAGCCAACAGCGGCACAAGAGCCGACAGCGGCTCGCCTCGCCAGTATTGTTGCGCCCGCGTGTGCGGCACGCTTGATCTCACTCGCCCTTGTGACGGCGTTTCCAGAACGTCCGTTTCATTGAATTCTTTCGGTAAAACTCACTCCCGAGTAATCTCAAGGAGTCCATAAACACTATCACAACGGATAACTCAACACTGTCCATCTAAGTACATCAGCAATGACTAATAAAAACACACATTCATGAAATATTACAGCAAGTTACAATATCATATTTACATTCCTTAATCTACTGTGACTCAGCTGAAAACTTAAACTAGCAGCTTGGATTTTTCAGTTGGTTAAACGTCTAATCAAAATTAATTACTTGTTAATTACAAGTTCTTTAATGATCTCTAGGTCAGGCAAAAGCATCGCAACATGGCACATCCTTAAATCTTCTAACTCGCTCGATTTCTCATGAGCTTTTACAAGTACTAAGTCTCCGATTGCAAACTTAGCAAAACGCGCTTTAGCGTCATGACGACGTATGCGGGCATCAGCTTTTAGCTTCATTACTTCTCGCAAACGATCTTTTTTCACACCAATACTAATGTCAATCCGTGGAGGGAATTTGATTACCTCTTCCACTAAACTTTTACTTCTGTCATCCAACAGGATTTCCTCTGGAGAAAATCCCGTCGATTCATGTCTCAAGGTGTTCACAATTCTCTCAAATACTACTACACATTTGCCCCATGCCCTATGGTTGTGATGGCAATAGGTACGGGAAAGTCAGCCTCGTCTTTGTTCGTGTGTTACGTTTGACACACCTTCTACAATACTTTCCAATTCACTTTCTACATTATTGTCAATGCCGAGATTCTTCACATTACAGTAGTTCAGATTCATACCTACGTCAATACCATCCGGCCAGTTAACAATGTGTATAGGCTGGTATTGCCTATGCACACCGTCTCCTGCCTCGTCAAAACTAACTACTATTGTTTTATCTTGGGACGTACATGTCAACGTTTTGCTTTCGCAGTTAATCACTGCACGGTACTTTAATAGCCAATCTAACCCGATAATTACTTCCGTAGTTAAGTCTGGCACGACGACAAACTCTTGTTCAAATCGTGCCCCACATATCTCGAAGTTGACAAAAATCTGTTTTGTGACCGGTTTACTGGCCTTCCCAGTAGCACCGATAATTTTCACTCCTGTTACTGGCATAACTACGATGCCAGGTCTGTCTTTCAGTAACTCAAATATTTTCCCAGATACAGCACTCAATTCTGCACCGGTGTCAATCAACACGTTTAGTTGTAGGTCGTGCATATTAACAGACACCACTATCTGTCTACACTTGTCCTCGACTGTTTCTTTATTTTCCCACAGTAAATCCTCGTCTATATCCAGGTCATTCCAGATAAAACCATCCGGCTTTGATCCTAAATCCGGTTTATCTGGCGGCTTTTTCAGCCTCTGTTCACTTACAGTTTTAATTTCAACACGTCTGTCCTGAGGCTTAGTCTGTAGCTTCGCCTCCAATATCGAAACCTTTTCCTGTAACTCGTCAACTAGTGAGTGCTGCTTTGCTATCACTTCACTAATTGTCACCTTTGTTGATTCCTCTTTGGTCAGATTGATCTCATCTGCCAATCTACCTGGAAGAATGTGCCCAGTAGCATCTGAAATTACTTCCTCTGGATCTGCGCAACCCACACTGCTACCGTCTGACCGTATAACGTCAGCTCTAACCTCATACACGCTGTAATCTACGTGCTTCTCTACCAATCGTGTCCGGCTACCACTAAAATTTTCATAATCTTTCTCCTTAATACTCTCGCAATGTTTAAACTGGATGTTCGCGTCGGATGGGTCGGCTACTTCTACCACTACAACTTTCGGTAAAGTCTGCCGGTTAGGGCCAGAACTTTCCGTTACTACTTCAACATTCAACTCCTGCGGGACGAAACACGACGCATCTTGCTCGTGCTCCCCCTTAACATCAACTATTTCTGGTAAAGTCTGCCGGTTAGGGCCAGAACTTTCCATCACTTCACAAATACTATCTTCCTGCGGGACGAAACGCGGCAAATCCTGCCCGCGCTCCCCATAAACACTTCTCCCGTACAGGCCCCTATAATCTCTTAGTTCGTCGTATAAGCGACCGAAGTGCCTTAACCAGACCTCATCCCTCTCTGCATCCCCTCGCTCGATGACGGATGTTTTATCCGACATCTGATCTTCTTTCAACACTTGCGAATCATTCTTAAACTCAATCTCCAGTTCCACTGTGGGTATTACAGCTGCCACTTTATAGTCGATTTCCGGAACACTACTTAAATTGTTCTCACTGACAGTGAATGTATTTTCTACTGCCGTGTCTACAGCTGATCTACTACTTGTGGGCGCACTCCTTTCTCCTAATACTGGCACACTCTCCCGCCGTTGATTATTCCATACGGAATTTTCATAACGACGACACCTCGGTTTTCTGCTGTTATTGGGCCGCCAAAACTTCTCCACGCCCGGTCGGCCCCTCACCGGCGCGGCTAATGGTTTCCCTGTCTCGTCCCAGCAGATACGCTCCCCGGATACTGCTGAGGCGGCTGGTCACACCCTCTGGCGTTATTACTATTCTGCGCAGCCCGTATCACGCTAGTATGATATTGGTTTCCGTCATTCCGGTTATTATTTGCATTGTACCGATTGTTATTACGGTCCGAACCATTATTGTTATTGCTGCCATGGTTGCGGTATACATTATTCCCATGGTTATCGTTGTTGTGGTTGCTGTGGTACCCGTCGTTGTTACCACGGCCTCTACCACTGTCGCGATTATTGCGCCAATTGTCCTCGTCCTCCACTCTTTCCAGGAAATCATTTATTGTCCTGTAATTGCTTCCTACGTAGCGTTTTGTATCATCTGGAAGCTTTTTGTAGAGTTCCCAGACTATTTCGGATTCCGTGCGGCGATCACGCAAATATTCCAACTTGCGGATCCAGCCCTCACAAAACTCCCTCATCGAGCCGCGCGAATTCGCATCGAAAGGCCTCGATACGACAAATTCGCGCCAGACACTTTGCTGTTTTTGCTCTGACCAGTATTCAGCCAGAAACAAATTTTTAAACTCGTCAAAAGTCATGTTCGTAATGTTGAGGTTTAAACCCCAACGTTTGGCATCACCAGCCAACACATCAATAACCGCATTAATTTTTCTCTCATTAGTCCATGATATGGGTAAAACTCTTTCACAAATTTTAATGAAATCCGTCGCGTGTATACCGCCTTTTTTCAAGGGGTCGAACCGCTCCTCTTTCGTCAACCATTCCGAACTATGTGCACAGACTGGCACATAGCTCTGTTTTTCGTCAAGTTTCTTTTCTAATTCCGACACTCTCGTAATTACTTGGCAAGTGGTTGTCGCAAGCGTTTCCACTTCCCTCTTTTTCTCTTCGCAGGTATTAGCCTGCTCCCTCACTTTAGTGTCTACTTCGGACACTAAAGCCTTTAAAGTTTCCACCTTCTGTTGATCCTCTTTTTTCACTAATTGAATTTGTTCCGTCACCTTATTCTCGATGATCGGAGCAACTGCTTCTCCTACACTTTTCTCGATTCTGCTAATTTCGGAATCAAAACGAGTATTTATGCTCGCAATTTCCGCCTGAACGCCTATCATTTCCTGTTTAAGATTACCGATTTCGGTATTAATTACAACAATATCTTCTTTGATTTTATCAACTTTTGTATTAACAACTCCAACATTGTTGTTAACAACATTAATAGCTTTGTTCTGATTGTCTAGCTTTCGTTTAATCTTTTCAGACTGAGCTTCTTGCTTGGCAGATAGAGCTATAATTGCTGCCGATTGACTCTTGATTTCATTAATCAAAACATTCAATAAATCAGTTAAATTCCCGGAGACTACCGGTTTTACTTCCGTAGCTGGTTCCTCTATACATGTTCCCCCGTATTCATCATCAAGGGGTACAGATTTGATTTTCGCTTCCGATTCCGAAACATCTTCTAAAGTTTGGAATTCCATTTCTGCTCTTTGTTGCGTTTCGGCGGTCGCGTCTTTCATGCTAGCCGCCTGCCCCTGAACAATGGGAACCGCCGTGCGCGTTTCCCACTGTTCGACCGATTGTTCCGTATCCAAGTCTACCAAATTTTGGTAATTGTTGCCTTCACTCATTTTAATAATTTTCAATATAACTGACAAATCTCAAATGTAATTAGGATTACTCCCACTACTTATTCTCGCTGACGTAACGGCCTGTACGTAACCAGTACTTTGATACGAGATTTGCACAATACCAAATTCGTGTCCAGAACAACCTCAAATCTGAAGATTGTCCTGTCACCAGGTCGCCACGTGTAACCTCCCCCTCACTTATCGCCCTTAATGACAGTGAAAAATGAAACCGCGTGTACCTAATGGGAGTTTTGGAAAAGCAATCGTCACCGAAGTTAACCTGTCGGTAAAGAGGGAGGAAAGGGTTACATCTAAATGAAAGGAAATGTGCTAATGAAACTGGTGGAAATTAATTTTGAAAAGGGGTAAAGTTAATAAAGAAAGTAAATGTGCAGCCGTTACATTAACAATTAACTAGCTGTAATTAGGTATTTGAGATTTGGGGAAATCACGGTCGCCAGTCCTAAGGACAATTACTATAGTAACTGAAAAAGAAAGGTAATTACACATATAATTAGCACTAGAAGCGTGGCAACTGAAGGTTGACACGTGTAGTGTGAAAACTGAAAGTTTGTCAGAAGTAATAAATTTCGCTACACTCTGACTTAATTTAGCAAAAGAATTACTAAAACCGGAAAATCGAAAGTTAATTTAGTGACTGAAGTTAATAGTGAGCTTTCTTTCTGAAGCACATCGAAATTCAGTAAAATACGGTTAGTCTTGGACTACCTCAACAATCATTTCAAAAGCTACTTGAATCTACGCAATTTAGAAAGAAGAGATTTAACTTTGAACTTGAATTAAATGATTCTGAACAATTAACAATAGTAAAATTTAGTACGTACCAAGCTGAGCTGCAGTCACAGGTAAGCTAAAATATGCTAACAAAACTCGCACTCTAAATTTGTGCTCGTGTAACCTAAATATTGTAGCCAGCTACTGAACTTTGAAATTAAAGCAGTGAAATCTAATCATATTATTTTAATGCTGGCGTTTGAATTTCAACGACACTCGGGTTCATTTTGGAAAAGGAAGGGACCCTGCTTGGCAATGCAATTGGGACAATGAGCAACAAAGGTTCATGCTAAGTTGCTGTAATTTTGCGAGGCAAATGGAACAATTTGAAAAGCTGAGGTCTGCCATACAGTTCTGAAACTTTACGTGCGTTTAGTCTTCCTTGTCGGTTGATTGAAGGTTTGAAGCCGTCGATCGAGGAGGTGGCGACAGTCACTCATTGTCGGCCGTCGCTGTTGCAGAAGTTGGATGTTGGCGCGCCTTCTTCTCGACACGGTCACCAGGTGAAACGGGCTCTTGATGTGCGCCAGCTAATGCTTCCCGTCCGCGACACCATGTCAGAAACTATCATCGCGAGTCGAGCGCAATTACATGCTGCCAAACCCCGAAAGCGCGGCAACTCGCGGGAGCGTCACACAACACC
This sequence comes from Schistocerca piceifrons, assembly GCF_021461385.2. NCBI lineage: Eukaryota > Metazoa > Arthropoda > Insecta > Orthoptera > Acrididae > Schistocerca > Schistocerca piceifrons. Next base: position 308,587,368 of record NC_060143.1, read on the forward strand.
TGCCCCACTCGCTACTCCCGCCAGACTCCGACTGCCCGCGCTCCACGCGGCAGAGTTAACACTACCAAAGATCCTACACACTTTGATTCTTCACACGACCCATCGATGTAATCGTTCGATAGCAGTTTTCCCTAGGCAAGACCCAGCGTAAAAATACAAATACTATTTACGAAACAAACCAATTATACATCGACATAAATGCATAAATATACAAATAGTAAAACAATTACAATATACAAAGAGACAGAAATGTCATATCTTGAGGTAACAAAACAAGGAAAAAAATAATAGTACAATAGATGGAAATTGGAGGATATGCATTTCCGGCGTTACAAACTGATATAGCGCAGCAATTCCGTCTCTGCATTAGAAGTAGAACAGCGCTGCAGCAATGCAGGCCGATCTTGTGAAATGTTACTCTAGCAACAACGTCCCATCACATTACACAGTGGTTAGGTAGCGCTGAGGTTGCAGTGTCGTCACACAAGTCTAAATGACAAAGAGCGAAATGGCAGACCTATCTCTCTGTGAGGGAAAGCGAATCGCAAAGGAAATGGAGGTCCTGGTGCTCGACGACCATCGTATCACAAACAAGGCCATCGTGGAAAGTCAGCCACAGGTTACGACGTTCGCAGCCATCTGAATTGTGCGCTATTGCTCACAACCATTGAGAGCGCCCGAGCACATTACTCAAGCAATCCCTGACGGAACATGTCATGCATTCCCACCAGCCTCCCGTTGCCGTATGTACTTCCAGGTGATTCCACGGTCCAGTATGCTGGGCACTTTCGAAGAGCTCAGAAAGTTCTGCGTTGGCTGCATGAAATGTTGTAGCATTCTCTGGGTAAACAGTGAGCGGTAGGTATGTCGATGAGCTGCTGTGGTTGGCAAATGTGTATCAGCCAAAGGTGCAGAAGTTTTCCTTCCAGCTTGCCTGCCTCCACCCTGCCGCAACCATTAATGCAGCTCATTCTGCCGAAACGGAGACACAAGATTGTATATGTACTGAAGCCCAATGGCTGAAGCTTCACGGAACTCGTACAGCATACAACACCTGACAACAGGTTGCGCTGTTAGTCCAGCGTGGCTAGCCAGGTATATGGTTGCGTAGGTAGTTTCACTACAGCTCATTTAGCATAACGGTGGGTGAAATCCAAATTTAAAGGAGACGGAGGGGAAATTAAGATCGTGGGAATATTTACTAGTCACGAAAAAGAGCCCAAGTCTAGCGCAAGAAAAGTTTTCGTATGTTAATGAGGCAGCTGGAAATAAATCGGTAGGTGTCTCGCAATGCAAATTGTACAAAAAGTTATTAAACACTCATTCAGGAACCTCGAGTATGTCACGACGTGTTTGTGAATTTGACCAGCAGTTTCCTCAGTCCACAAATATTTCGAACGATGAAGAAAACTTAGTGGCTTTACAAGTGCGTGGAAATGCGTGCTAAGGGCTTGAGACCATTTAGCAGTAATTCACGGAAAAGATATGGCTCAGTGGATATTAAAAACCACATTCTGATGGTACGTAACGTAGTGCGAAGAAAACTTAATATGAAGAAGAAGCTTCTTCTTTCTGTCATGTGCATTTTACATTAACATAACATGAAAAGTGAACTTCGTGTTTCCTACAGTGCGTTTTGAAAATTTAGAATGAACTGTTTTCGCCACTGAGAATGTATTCAGTGAACCCGGAATACAGATCCTGGAAAAAGTAATTAAAATTGGTATACCTGGAGTCATATTTGGCTGAAACCCACTATAGTTACAGAAACTGGACTTTCAAAACCTTACTTTAGTTGCCACTTTTCACGTACAACTCTCTCGCGGATTGTAAAATTGTTGCTCTTTGGTTTATTTATTCTCTTTGTAACAACACATTTACGAAAAGAGTTACGTGAAATACTTTTAGCAATGCTGTGCTTTGCTTTTCTTTATCATCATTACCTTTTAGCGGAATAAAATGTATATATGGAAGTCTTATTGTTCTGTATCTGGCCTACAATTTAAGGAACGATTTTTCGTAACTGCAACTCATGCTAAGAATCAATATATCTTCCCTACTTCATAGTGATTAAAAGTTGAAATTACTTTGTTATGAACACTGATGTTACAGTTCGTGTGATCGTTCAAAAACACAAGTTCGCAGTGGATTTTATTTCTCGTTAAAATGCTATTTCATACCATGACTAGCCCAAGACCATGAGACTCTCATTAAAAAATACGTTGTCACTATAAAGTTTGCCAGATCAGAACGGAGCACAGCAAGATTCCTATCAGATTCTGAAGGTACATTAAATTATTTGCACTGTAAATTATATCCTATCAGCAGCCCGCGTCAATCTGCAACACATCATAAAATCTGCTGATCTTCACTGCCAGTCTGGGAGCTAAAAGAAATAATATTATTTTACTATTATTTTACCGCTTCCTTGCGGTATGCTCGACTATATTGTAAGTCGTTTAAATACGCCGCGGCAGCGGCTCTTCGTTCTCCACGCAGCTCAGCACCACAGATAATATTTATATAACTGAAAAATGTCTCAACAGGATGGGATAATATGCAAGCAAGCTTAACAATAAATAATACAAGTTTTCATTTAAACAACTCTATTAAAACCTTTAAATATCTCAGTGATTACAGACCTTTGTGAATTCACACGTAATGGCGTACATTGCTTAGTCTCGACAAAAGAATGCTACATTGGCGTTCTCTACGACAACAACAGGAGATCTTACTCGCACAACTTCCAAATTAAGACGACAAAGACATTCATATTCAACACGTATTATATACTAGTTCCTTTCTTAATCTCTGTTTAACATTTATCTTCTGTGTCGGTTTTATTACTCGCCGACGCAGACGTTTTCAGAAATAAATAATAATAAAAAAAAACATAATTTTATACAATGACACAATATGATACATCTAATTCTCTAATTACTACATAATATATTGTTTTTGTTTCTCTAGACGTTACACACTGCAGTATGATGGATGTTTTCAGGTTCTTAGCTGCAAAGGATCACTACTTTCAGAGATAATTCTGATAACACAGAAAACATATAAATTGAGAACAGCCAGAACTGGTTGAAAGAGGGTGAAATTACAGAGAAAATCATTGATATCGAAGTTAATAAGATCGAAATACGCTGAAAAGGGAAAAAAGAGACAAATAAAATACGCCATTTATGGGCCTACAATGACCAAAAATGCTTATATACTTCATTGAGCTTCTCCTTGCGATATTCGGTTGAAAAATACTTTTCATCAACGTCCGAAGTCTGCTCATAACACTACAATGAAAGCGTAGAGGATAAACTTCAACGTGGCATAGTACAGCGGGAAGACGGGCAGACAGGCAAGACTCCTTTTGCCTGCTTGGGTTGAGCATAACTTTGCTTAGACGGCAATAAAGCAGCCTGCCGCTTATGCTGGTAACGAGAGACAGCTTGCCTGCCTGGCTAACAGCTAAGCGTAGGCAGATTAAAAGCGGAACGTGTTCGCCTCTGGTATCAGCTGGTTTTCTATACCCTGAACGTGCTCCTCGTAAATCTCCTCTCACCTTTCGGTTGGCATATTTGCTCCTGTCGAAATAGTCTTCACAATCTTCTGTGCCAGCCGTGTCATCCAGTAAATCCGATTGACTTATCGAGCGTGATCATCTCTTCCAAGGTTTCCTGCAGGCGCTCCTGACAGAGTCCGACTTCGTCTGGTGACGAAGAAACACCGAACGCGTTTACCTGGCTCGAGGAACACGTGGCGTTCGAGCGTATAGCGGTCCGCTTGCGTCGCAGTTTGGGCAGAGTAGTACCTGCGTCCCTCATGGTGTGCTTTTGCCCACTGCTTCGAGGGTGCGTCTGTCCTACTCATTCCCGACGTCGTTGTGGCTAAGAGATGGGCCTGCTGTGCAGTATCCACCGTTAGGAACTCTTTGGAATATTAGCTGTTTGCTGCGGTCAACCAATACCTTTGCAGTCCCCTTTGTATTGTATGAATATAGCGCCTAATGCACAATACGGCTCTGCAAGCAACACTCATATATCTAGTTACACCATCTGCAAGAAGAATCAATCAGTAATGTCCATGAAAGTGCCCCGTATAGAAGGTGGGCAGGCTGTCAGCGGTACAATTCTTCGCTCATCAGCCAAGCGAATTTAAAAAAAAAGAAAATCAGAAATAGAAACAAAATTTGAGGCTGCTTTCTATTTTAAATCAAAGTTCAGTTACAAAGGAAAACATATAATTTTCAAAAGCACGTCGCAGGAAGGTGAAATCCTGCTTATAAAAACATTAAAGCACTGCACTTTCACTTAAAACCTGAAGGACATGCAGTAGGGTGAGAAGTATTACCGGAGAAGAGAGCATGTTCCATAGGGTTGAGGGGTGAGGGTAGAAAGATAAGAGTCTGTTAGGAAAACTATGGAGATGAGAGGTAGGAGTCAAGCAGGATAGTGGGAAATACGATCAGTGGGAAAGACAGAGGATGAGGAGTAGTCTGTTGTGTGAGTAGGGCAGTGGTTGCAACAGGCAAAGGATGGGGTTGGATGGAGAGGGAAAGGGAGAGAGGAACCCTGATGTGGAATGAGATAGGTGTGAAAGACTTGAAATAGGTGGGAGGGATACATATCGGAGTGGATCTCATTGCGTTGGGATAGAATATGGAGTGTGAATAGGATTACGGATGGAGGGCTGTGTTTGTGAAGGCGTGGTAGCATGCCAGGGTTGGTGATCAGAGGGGAGACAATGGGATGATTGGAATCTAGATTGTGGAGATTGTAGAAGTTGCAGAGATGTTAGTTAGGAGGGGTGGGAATTTGATGAGATGGCAGAGGTCCAAGTTGGGGAAGGTAAACGTATGCGAAAAGCGAGACGGACTTCGTATAGCGTTGGAGGATTTGGAGCAGTGTCGCGACTTTGCCTGTGTGGGGTGAATACGGTGTGGCGTGATCGTATTTAGAGATTCAAGTCGCTCAGAACTTTCTCCGTCCACGTCGAACCTGCTTGAGCATGTATTAGTACTTAATAGATTCGCGTACTACCAACTTTCGGCACCAAAATGGTGCCAGTGTTAGTATTTCAAAGGAATTCAGCATAGTAACTTAAGCTCATACATTTATTCACAGCTTCCATTACAATTACCAACGCAATCTGCAGAAAGCAGCACTGTCTACAGTTTTCTGTATGATGGAGTTAGAGTATCTTATTCGCCAAGAACTACTCAAAAAACCTGCGGATCTGCAGTATAATCAGAAATGTTAACAGCTGTCTGAAGTCAATCCAAGGCGATTTCCTTAGCTGTCGAATCATCATGGAGGAGTGCTGCTGAGTGTTTCACTCTGACCCCGAGCCATGGAACAAGTTGATTCGCCACCGTATCCCCCTTTGTATTTTATAATTTTTTCGCCAAATGCACTATACGACTCCGCAAGCAACAATCGTGCATCCAGTGCAAAGAACCAACCATCATCGTGAAAGGTGATGGTGATTGTGTGTTAACAGATTTAGGTTGTGAGAGTCAAATCGTCAGAGGAGCATCCTACCATAATCTCCAGAGGAGGTTACGGGAGATGTCTGTCTGTCTGTCAAGACTGAGCGATGCGGGAAGCTTTTCCAACGCGTTTTTCTCCAACGAAACGCCCAAGAAACATTCTGTCCAGGGCACAGTCACATATGGTGCTTCTTTGAGCTACAATATTTTGCATCACCCCTTGTATTCTCCTGATATGATATGCACTGACTTCTTCCTAGTGTGCAGAATAATAACTGCTACCAGTTAAAAATAGATTGCGATTTTATTTAACACACGACCGGTTGCTCGTTGGTGTCCACCTTCAGGTGGTTCACATTCATGTGCTTGTTTCCATATTCATTGTTGCAGATCACTGTTTAAATCAAAAACAAATAATGTGATGACAAAATAGACACTAATGAAACATTTGAAAGTGGTTAAGTGACATGTGTTGTAATAAATTATTGTACTTACGCATAAGTGGTGTGTCGATATCGTTTCCACATTACTTTTATCATATTTCTTTTTACAAAAATGTTTCGTGTTGTACACGTTAACTGTATATTTATTAGTCACCACGCTAGTTGTTGGTTCATCCATACTTTACGTTTGGTGAACTAGTGGCACTTCACATGTTAGTAAGTTCAGAAACACAAGCACTCACAGTATCCAACGTGTTTTGATTAGAAAACAGAGTTCTAGTCAAAGAAATACAGGGTGTTACACATACATATACGTAACAGATATTACACAATACGAAAATGAAATTTTTAGATTATTGTGGAACCACACTGTCATTTATAATATATAGAATGGTTACTGGCAAATTTTATAAGGTTAAACACAGGTTTTTAATTGAAAAATGTTTGTGAGGGGCCCAGGAGTTAACAAAAATGCGTAAATGATGGCTACATCTAAGCTGACAGTAGTGATATCTAGGGATGATGTAGGCAAACAGATTTCTGGTAGCTACTGTACTTCAGTAGCCAGTTGCAATAATGACTGTGTGGACGATTCGGCCTATTCTACACCTTATTTTAGATCTATATGACGATGCTATGCTGATTATATTTATATGTTTTGACGATGCCATTATGGCATTATCAATTTAGGACATGATGTAAAAAAGGTACGTTTTACCGTATTTTCTGTACATCTCCCTGGTTGTATGATAGTATATTATGATACGTATTGCTGTATTATGTTGAAAGACACACTGCTCACTAGGTGTATATATTTGTATATTATAGATCTGAGGATGTTCATTACGGACTGAAACCTGTCATCGTCTAAAGAATTCATATTGTGATCAAAGACTGAAATAAAAAACATTTGAGTATTGGATCACTGTTTGTATACGCGACCTTGTCGCAGTTGGTGTAACATCTTTGTGCTTCTTTGACCTAAGCTCTTTGACCATAACCACTGTTTTCTAATGTAAATACGTTGGGTGTTGTGAGTGCATATGCTTCTGAAGTTATTAACATCTAAAAGACATTACTTTATCAAAGACATATTATGGAACTACTAATAATTAACATAGTGACTAATATACAGTTAACGTGTATAGAAACGAAACATTTTTGCAAAATAACTTGATAAATGTAACGTGAGGACGATGTAGATACGCTAGCTGTGTGTAAGTACTGTAATATTTTACAACACATGTCCCTTAGTCATTTTCAAAAGTTTCATTTATGTCTATTTAGATATTGTTATTCGTTTTTGATTTAAACAGTGTGCTGTAGCTCTGAGTTTGGAAACATTCACATGACTCTAAACCACCTGAAGATGGGCGCAAACTCGAAACTGGTCAATGTTAAATAAAAATACCTTGTTTTGTGGGTCAGCAGCAATTATTCACTCTGCACCCTGTAAAATGCACGACTTCCTCTTTTCTCGTATGAAGAAATCCTTATGAGGAAGTTGCTGAATGATGAGGGGTGATTTTCGAATTTCGACGATTCCTCGGCTGCCGAAATGCAGACCTCTACGGCCGAAGTGTTCACCAAGCCTTCCAGCTTTGGAGAATATGTATTTCATTAACGGGGAATGTTCAGAAAAATTAATACTATCGAAGCTTGATTTTTTTCAAAGTGATAATTAAAACTTTACGAGTATATCTTACCTCTTAAAAGTCGAAGCGTGAAAGACTAATATAATCTCAAGTAAACACCTGCGTCTCACCAAGTAACTATCGTAAGACCTGAAAAAATTAGGTTTCCCAAATAACGAGTATTTCGACCATACTTTATGTTCTATTTCCAGATCACCCAGACGTCGAGCAGAAACGACGCCAGACAGTGGAAGATTGTGATCGACAGCGCTTTTTTTCCCTCCTTTCCGTGAGTAACAGGTCACCGCTTCGCTGTAAGAGAGATGTCGTCAGTCGCGATGTTATCTTTGACTCCGCCAGCGGCGAGTTTCCGCCGCACGGCCGCCGAACAAAAACACATCGCCAACTGGGGGAATCCCCGGAGCGCACGGAAGCAGTCTCTCCCCTCCCCCTCCCCAACCCCTCAGTGATGGCGGAAGGAAGAGGAGAAACAGCGCAGCGCGAGCGCAGAGCAGAGGCCTGTGCAGCGAATATTAAAAGCCCGCGGCACACACGCCGGCCTCCGGCTTTGCCCGGCACCAATGCGCGACGTCCAGTCTCGTGGCAGATTTACGACCAAATTAACTTGCCACACATTTTATACATATAAAAAGCCGCCCAGAGAAGATAAACTCCGCCTCTCGACATGCTTCGACGGTGAAAGATGTTCTCCCGAGGAGGTCGCTGGGTTCTCTCTGCATTTTCTTTTGCCCTCCTCCTCCGCGCCGTCGCCAAGTAACCTATTCGCATGCTGCGCCTGTTACAAAAATCTACAGCGCTGTAAAACATCATAGGTGCTGTTGATACGTGATAAATGTTAACAATGACGCCACTGAAGCATGACGTTAACCTATTTTGAAAATGCTATGTTTGGGAAACAGACGCCTTTTAAGGCTGGTTCGGCTCTGGGAGAGAGCAGGGAGATGGTACTCAGCGGCGTCTGTATGCTTATCATCCGGTCATCTGTCCCCGTGAAAGGCGGTAGGATCCATACAATTAAAGTTGTTGATTCGTTTATGATATATGTTTCTCCTCTCGGAGCTAATAATTCTTATGGGTTTCTTGTTCAAAATGGCTCTTTCAAGTTAGTGGGGTATGCAGTATGCAGCATACCCTGTTCGTAGACGTTGCTAGTTCGATAAAACCTCGACGTTTCAAGGCCTGCGTAAAGTAAAGGACGCCTAAAGTCGCTACAAAGTGTCGGCGAACATTTGGTCCATAACTAAAGTTGTTTTAGAGAACTTCGTCTTTCGCCCATGGTCGTTTGTCACAAAGATTTTGCAATACAATGTATATACACTGAGGTGACAAAGGTCATGGAATACCTCCTAATATCGTGTCTGACCTCCTTTTTCCCGGCGTTGTGCAGCTGGTCGACATAGTAAAGTCTCAGAAAGTTGTTGGAAGCCCCCTGCAGAAATACTGAGCCATGCTGCCTCTATACTGCAGTACGTTGTACGCTAACTGACTTCTCGATTATGTTCCATGAATGTTAGATGGGACTCATGCCGAGCAATCTGGGTGGTCAAATCATTCAATCGAATTGTCCAGAATATTATTCAAACCAATCGCAAACAATTGTGGCCCGGTGACATGACAATGTTTTTTGGGAACATGAAGTTCTTTAATGGACGCAAATGGCATCCAATTAGCCGAACGTAACCACTGTAACACAATGATCGGTTCAGTTGGACCACAGGGCTGAATCCATTCGCTGTAATTAGAGCCCACACCATTATGGAGCCACTTGTAGCCTGAACATTGACATGTTGACATCTTGAGTCCACGGCTTTGTGGGTCTGTACCACACTCGATCTCTGCTATCCGCCCTTACCAACATAAATAGGGTCTCATCTGACCAGGTCACTGTGTTCCAATCGTCTAGCGTCCAACCGCTATGGTCACGAGTCCAGTAGACATGCTGCAGGCGATGCCGTGCTATTAGCAATGGCACCCGCGTCGGTCGTTTACTGCTATGGGCTATTAATGACCAATTTCGCCCCAATATCCTAATGATCACGTTTTCCGTTCGTCCCAAATTGATATCTGCAGTTATTTCTCGTAGTGTTGTTTGTCTGTTAGCACTGACAACTCTACGCAAAAGACGTTGCTCTCCGTCGTTACGTGAAGCCCGTTGGCCACTGTGTTGTTTCGTGCTGAGAGATAATGCTTTAAATTTAGTATTTTCGGCACACTTTTGACACTGTGGATCTCGGAATATTGAATTCCCAGCGATTTACGAAGTGCAATGTCCATTCCGCGTTCAAAATCTGTTAATTCCCGTCGTGCGGTCATAATCACATCGGAGGCCTTTTCAAGTGAATCACCTGAGTACAGATGACGGCTCCGCCAGTGCACTGCCCTTTTATACCATCTGTACGCGGTGCTACGCCGTCTATATAGGTGGATATCGTTTTTGTAATGTGTAGTTGAAGTCAGCCCAAACATATACTGCTCATCACTTCGTTCATACGATAGGCAGTATCGATGGAAAGCCTCGGCTTAGTTGCCGTTACAAAGAAAATGAATTTTTAAATGGAATTTTATGTGCTTTCGTTAAACAGGTCCCAGATGAGTGTAGTACGACGACCTGTTCGTTTTATCGATATGTTTTAACAGAGACAGTAAAACATAAATAATAACTAGCATTCCAGCAGCGACTCAGCAGGACCGTGGCCCGCGCAGTCTGCTAGCACCATGCACCAGCGCTGCTCAAGTGCTGCTGCAGTACTGGTTATTCTTCATGGTGGTGGTGGTGGTTAGTGTTTAACGTCCCGTCGACAACGAGGTCATTAGAGACAGAGCGCAAGCTCAGGTTAGGGAAGGATTGTGAAGGAAATCGGCCGTGCCCTTTCAAAGGAACCATCCCGGCATTTGCCTGAAACGATTTAGGGACATCACGGAAAACCTAAATCAGGATGGCTGGAGACGGGATTGAACCGTCGTCCTCCCGAATGCGAGTCCAGTGTGCTAACCACTGCGCCACCTCGCTCGGTATTCTTCATGTTTTACTGTCCCTGTTAACAACTACCGGTACAATGAATATCAGAATAAGCTAATTTTTGGCTGCTCTGTCGAATGAGCTCCTAAAAGTCTGCTTTGAAAACCATTTTGTCTGTACGTGGAAAGAAAATAATTCTTTCGACAGGGGTCGCATGAAATGGGTGATGAGCAGTATTTATTTGGGCAGAATACAGATACACATTACAGAAACGAAACTGCAAATATCTGTCGAATCACCACAGAAAATATGTCTGACGACTCTTAGGCGAGAATAATAACTGTATACACACACTGCTCAAGGGACAAAAAAAGAAAATACCTCAAGGACTGTGTTTAGGGGGAGTAAGTTAAAATATACGCATACCGAGGGATTGTTGTGTTAGTGATTCATTTGTTGCAGTTTTAGGCAACAGTATTTGTACACCCTCTGATTTGACTCTGCAGGCAGTAACTGCGTTGCGTTTAGAGGTGAACAGTGTTTTCAGCATGTATCCTACGGTACAGCCATTCCTCACCGACGATGTGTCCAACAACTTCGGCTATTTGAACGCGGTCGCACCGCCAGCATGCGGGATGCTGGTTGGAAGTATCTGTGGCTTGCTACACCTATTGTGCACAACATATTGGTGGTGCGTCGGTGCTTTCAGCAGTGGTCAGTGGAACTTTGACACACCCGTACACTAGGATCTGGATCTCATCGTAGCACAGACATGCCTCAAGATCGACGCATTTTGCGAGCTGCGGCTGCCTACCAGACACCTTCCAGGAAGGAAATTCGCGCACATGGTGCACTGTGTCACCATGACCCATTGTGAACCGTATGTCTGCAGCTGGACTGAGGTCACGTTTGCCTCTATTTAGGCCTACCACTGACTCGACGACGCTGCCAAGCACAGTTACTCTGGTATAGTGAAACCTTCGAGTGTAGAGTGGATCGTCCTTTTGTCTCGAGTGATGAGAGTAGGTCCTCTATATGCGAGTGATGGACGTACCCATGTGTGGCGTAGACTTGGTGAGTGGCCTATTCCAGAGTGTTTTCACCCTCGCCACACTGATCCTACCACACGCTTCATTGTATGGGGCCCCATCAGTTAAAAGTCGTGTTCACGTTGGGTGTTTTTGCAATTTAAAGAAACCAGTACTCGCTACATTGCACAAGTTCCTGTCCCTTGCTACTGGCATTTCTTCAACATGAAGATGATGTACTTTCTCAGCAGGACAATGAACGCACACTTGCGGCTGCTGCAAGGCAACGTGCTCTTCGTGCTACACAACAAGTACCCAGGCCATCAGGGTAACCAGATCTCTCACCAATTGAAGACGTATGGAGCATGTTGAAGTGGGAACTCACTTGTTCTCCGTTGCCTGCAAGAACCGTTGCCTAATTGCAACGAAAGGTGCGAGATGCTTGGGACATTCTATCGCAGTACACCATTCGGCACCTTTATAATCGTTTGCGTGCTGGAATAAGTGCCTGCGGTGCAGCCAGCGGGGATACAATGTATGTATGTTGATGCGACTGTTGATATGCATTTGTTATCATCTGCTCCTACAATGAGGAACAATTTGTCACATCACTTGTCAATAAAATGACATTTTGCCCTTGAGTGTGTTGCATTTTCTACCAGCAGTATATATATGTGTGTATAAGCCTAGGCTCATACGCCTGTACAATTTTATGTGTCGTCTGTCTTCTAATTTGTGAGGAACAATAATAAAATCATTGTTCCAGTCTTGGGGAATTGCTTGTTTTGAAAAACATTTTGTAAACCAGTCTGCAAGTGCCATTCATCTAATGTGTGACTGTATGGTCTCGCTACAACGTGACGATGTGGCTCATTACAATAGTATGGGGCTTTCAGCTCTATCTGGCGGTTATACATCCACGTCTTTTCGGCTGAGCACTTATCGGCCCTAGTTAAGTGGTAACTGATTGCTGTGTTTCTTTTTCCAATTTCATTCACGGCTTTGAGGGAGTTTTGCAGGTCGCTGGCAGCGTCAGCTCTGTTTGGCCGTTGGTGCACGTTGGAAATCATGTTACAAAGTTCTACTCGATTTTGGTACAATTTTCTTTCTATACTAATTTAATTTCTATACTTACTCGTTGCTCTATAACTAAAATTGATTATTTCGTTGTGAGTATTTCAAATGGAGAAAGCATGAGTGACTCACCTTTTGGTTCCTGGTCTTATCTTCATTTAGCCATGACACTGGCTATGACGTCACCGACACTCAGTCAATTGTCCTGTATGGTAATGTTTTCCTCCCACATCTATTGCCTCCGCTTTAGCCTTGCGATGGCGAGGCTTATTTTTTTTTCTCTGTTTTATTTATCGTGCTAGCGATCAACTTAGCCGACGGAATGTAAGCCTACACATCATAAATTACTTACTTACTCATGATTTTTTCATTTAGTTCTTTACACAATTCTCTTTGTATCTTTTTACACCTGTGTACCCATTACATAAAGGAAACAACTCACGAATAATCAAACCAACCTGTCAAACCACACACTTCTTCTGTGGGCAAACCACTGAATATAATATAAAAAATAAAGACGTATCACTGCATCTCTATTCATGGGACCCATTTTAACCACCACTCTCGCCATTTTCCCTTCACACTCCACTCAGCCGGCCTGTGTAGCCGAGCGGTTCTCGGCGCTTCAGTCTGGAACCGCGCGACCGTTACGGTCGCAGGTTCGAATCCTGCCTCGGGCATGGATGTGTGTGATTTCCTTAGGTTAGTCACGTTTAAGTAGTTCTGAGTTGTAGGGGACTGATGACCTCAGATGTTAAGTCCCATAGTGCTCAGAGCCATTTGAACCATTTCGAACACTCCACTCACGTATGTGCTGAACATGTTAATATATCTTCTCTAATTTACATCCACTCACGCTTACACTCCCTCCGCCCACCTTCTCAATCCCGCACGAACGCTCACTCGCGGACGCAGACGCGCGCGCGCGCACACACACACACACACACACACACACACACACACACACACGAACGACCAGGAGGAAAGAAATCCATTCACAGGTTAGAAATATACGGAATACTCACAATCTACACCGAAAACATTCGAATAAACACAATCATCGTGCTGTCAGTGCCACAGTTACATTCCTGTTTCTCTTGTAGAGTTTACAGGAGTGACGTGTAGATGATAAAACACCATGACAGTGAAGAAAAAACGAGTTCAAAACCGGTAAAAATTTGTTAAAAGTGAATGTGCAACTAGCTTGATTTCGACATCAATAAAGGAAAAGACAGTGGTCTCCGGAATACATAATGGAGAGACATTAAAAGAAGTAAATTGCACGAAAATTTTATAAGTATATACTGTTTTCCATCTTTAAATACCAAAATGCAGAGTTACGTATATAATATTTACAGAAAGCTACATAAGATACATTATGTATGAAAGCGAAATGCTTCTCATGAAAAATGCTCTTTAACTACAGTAAGCTTAAGAGGGAATCTCGAATAATAATTACTGCCGCGGAAGATGACCATGCAGCCAAACACATTACGTTTATAGCATTTGTACTTTTAGATAAAGCTTTTAACACTATTGACTGGACCCCACTTCTTGAAATTCTGAAGATAAGAGGGCTAAAATTCAATAACCGAAAAGTTTCCTAGAACTTGTGCAGCATCCAGAAAATAATTATAAGAGTCGAAGTGCATGAAAGGGAGCAGAAGTTGAGAAGGCGGCAAAGTGTTAGATGTCTACCTCTTATCGCAGAACGAGTAAGTCAGAGGTTCGCCCGCTCTGTCATCATTCATCATTTCTGCAGGTACTGCAAATGCTAGATCAGTACGATTCCGGTGCTTGTCGGCTCTTACATTTGAGTAGCCACCTACTTGTCGCGTAGAGTCCCTTGTTTGTGATCGTCCCAGTCCGCACCTGCGGCGTGCGCTAGCCACGTCGAGTAAACAACCTTCCACGACGCGTACGCAGTTCGCTAAACAGGTGGCTACACAGGCGAACAAAATTAAGTCTTGCCCTCGCTGTTATACACGGCACAAATGCAAAAATGCCAAGATTGCCCCTCCCGCCAAGCTCAATCTTACGCTTGTGGTAGGAAAGGACATGTGCAATCCGTGTTTTTGCAACGAAGCAAACATCAGAATTCGGCCCACCCACAAAAATCTAGTCACAAGGCCCACGTCATTAATACAATATATGCTAAGTCTGCAACTGGCAAGCGTGCAGATTAGTCAGTGATACATCAATCAAACCAACTTTTTGTTCATTTACTTATTTGCAGGAAACAAGTGAAATTTCAGTTGGACACGGGTGCCTCTGTCACATTTCTCAATCGTCACACATATTAACTATTTGGCTCGGCACGCCTGTCTAAAACTAGCACGCAACTAACGTCTTATAATGGACAACGCATTCCCGTTCCCGGGACATGTACTTTGCCTGCTTTGTATCACTCGCTTACGCGAACAGTGACTTTTACAGTGCTACAATCACACGAGTGAGAGAACATATATGGAATTCAACGCTTTTGATTTGTTTGGTTTTAACATCCAGGACAATGTTTTCTCAGTGTCTGCATTCACTGTCAAAGACAGTGTAGCTAGCTTGCTAAAAGAATTCCCAGAACCGTTTCCTGAAGGTTTAGGCAAAGCTAACAATTTTGTTGCACGTATTACGCTGAAAAACAATGCTCAGCCGAAGTTTTTCCGGGCCAGAACTGTTCCCATTGCATTACGGGACTAAGTCGCTGCTGAACTTAAAGAATTGCAAGATAACGGAGTTATTGCGCCCATATCAGCTAGTCAATGGACAAGTCCACTGATTTTGCTCCCCAAACTTTCAGGTCACATTCGCCTCTGTGTTGACTACAAGTCTACAGTCAGCGCACAGACTGTCATTGATACTTATCGCCGGCCAGTGTGGCCGAGCGGTTCTAGGCGCTTCAGTCTGGAACCTCGCGACCGCTATGGTCACAAAGTTCGAATCCTGCCTCGGGCATGGATGTGTGTGATGTCCTTAGGTTAGTTAGGTTTGAGTAGTTCTAAGTTCTAGGAGACTGATGACCTCAGATGTTAAATCTCATAGTGCTCAGAGCCATTTAAACCATTTTTTTTATACTTATCCATTGCCACGCCCAGAGGATGTAATGGACATATTAGGCGCTGGACGCTACTTTTCAAAACTTGATTTGCTCGAAGCATATCTTCAAATACCGCTCGATGAAGATTTCAAAAATTGTGTGTAGTAAATACTCATTTGGGCATGTTTGAATATTTGCGTTCGCCTTTTGGCGGTGCTTACGCACCCGCCATTCTCCGACGGTATATGGAACAGCTGGTTGCACAGGTGCCAACTGTTCAACTATTTGTACGATATTGTCATAGCAGGTTGTACATCTGAAGAACATATTGCAAATGTACTTGCTTTGTTTCGTGTTTTGTCTGACGCAGGAGTAAAGTGTAGACAGGACAAGTGTGATTATTTTAAACCTGAGTTGCAGTAACTTGGTCATGTCATAAACAGTCAAGGTGTGCATCCTCTTCAGTCGCGTTTATTAGTCATACGAGATTTGCCAGTGCCTCGCAGTGCCACAGAATTGCAGTCCGTCTTAGGGAAACTATACTGCCAGCCGCGGTAACCGAGCGGTTCTAGGCGCATTAGTCCGGAACCGTGCAACTTCTATGGTCGCAGGTTCGAATCGTGCCTCAGGCACGGATGTGTGTGATGTCCTTAGGTTGGTTAGTAAGTAGTTCTAAGTTCTAGGGGACTGATGACCTCAGATGTTGAGTCCCATAGTGCTCAGAGCCATTTGAAAATAAACTATTATATTCGGTTCATACCGAATACTGCACAAATCACAGCTCCATTGTATCGCTTGCGTCGCAAAGATGTCCCCTTTGTTTGGACTGATGGGTGCCAAGTATCTCTTCAAAAACCTAAAGATGCATTGCTCAGTAATCGATGCTTAGTTAACTATGATCCTGAAAAACCAATTGTATTGCAAGGCGACGCTTCCTCTTACGGAATCGGTACAGTATTTCCGCACAGTGTTGGTGATAAAGACAGAGCTATAGCTTTAGCATCAAAAGTGTTGTACAAAGCTCGGTGTAATTATTCACAAAATGTCAAAGAGGCTTTGGCTATTGTGTATGTGTCACCAAAAACTGTGTGGCAGAAAATTCTACTTAGTAACGGATCACAAGCCTTTGCAGTCCATGTTTCATCCGCCGAAACCGGTTCCTGTAGGAACTGCCTAAAAACTGCAAAGATGGGCTTTCTTGGTGTCTCAATACCAGTATCGTGCGGGTGCTCAACATGGAAGTGCGGACGCAATTTCACTTCTTCCGATTGGCCCTGATACAGACTTTGACGCTTCTGGTGCATCTTGTTGTCACGTCGATGCTCAAGATACTGAATTGCTTCTTTTCCGCTGTACTACAGGAAAATTACACAGGCCACGGAAGCTGATCCAGATTTGAACATTTTGCTCCAGTGCATTCGTACATATCGGCCTCGTTTCTTGCATAGCATAAAGAACTCTGTAGTGGGCCATTACATCGCACGTCGGCATAGCCTCGCTGTACAGAAAGGTGTGATTCTTGTTCAGAATGACAGTGGCCCGTCACGTGTGTTGATCTCTAAAGCTCTGCAAAAAAAAAAAAAAAAAAAAAAAAAAAAAAAAGGAATTGTTGTAGTTACTTCACCAAGGACATTGGGGGATTGTTCGTACGAAACAGTTAGCGCGTCGGCACTGTACTTGGCAGGGTATAGACACCAAAATAGAACAGGTGACGTCACATTGTCAGTCCGCTTCCCCACAAAAATTCTCTGCTTAAGTCGCAATCGCCATGGCAACATGTGCACATAGACTTTGCAGATTTTTTGGAACACTCAGTAGTTGATTGTGGTTGACTCATATAGGAAGTTTCCTTTTGCTGAGCCAATGAACTCGACAACGTCACGTAGCACAATTCAGGTATTGTCATCGATTTCTTGCCTAGAAGGTTTGCTGAAGTTATAGTGTCAGACAACGGACCTCAGTTCACGTCACATGAATTTGAAACATCCGTTGAGTGCATTGGCATACAGCATCAAACTAGTGCACCGTTCCATCCACAGTCAAACGGAGGAGCGGAACGTTTTGTCAGGACATTCAAGCAGCAGATGGCCAAACTTCGCTTCGCACACACCAGGGATCAAGCCTGGCATCTGTTACTCACCTCGTATCGATCGAACCCACGAAATGAACCATCGCCTGCGGAACTGCTTCACGGCCGCCGCCATCGCACACTGCTCCACCCTCCTCAGCATCCGTAGTCGCAGTATCGCTTCGCGCTACAAGATATTGTCTTTTACAGGGTCTTTAGCGGCAGCAGACGGGCGCGAGGCGAGATCGTCTGTCGACTTGGCGCTTGCATGTACTCGTATCTTCCTTCAGGTCCCGATGTCTTGCAGCGCCGCCATCAAAATCAACTTCGCCTCTTTCATGTACATGATGATCTTTCAGCCTCTCTTCGTCCAGATTCACGGGTGTGGAGGACAGCGCGGCCGCAGCAGCCATCAGACTGTGTCATCACGACACCGCGGGACACCCCGTGGAGCCTTCGCCTTCTCCGCCTCCTCTCGTCCTACCGATAGAGCTGGACCCGCCCACACTGCAGCAGTCGCCTATTGTACCTGGCTCATGGCAGCATGAGGTGGATGCGTACCCTTCTGGTCGTTTTCAGGGGAATGTTTCCCCCAGAGCCCAGTCCGGATGGCGGGGTATGGCCAGAAGCTTGAGGTACCCTGCAGCCACAGCTTCCAGCCCGTCGAAGCGCCCACACTCCTGCATCCCCCGCCGTGGTCGCACTCCATACACGGCGACGGGCCGTCGCTTTGGAGGGGAGGAATGTTGTGGCGTAACCACAAGCGCCAGAACGAAGATGCGGAACGCAAGACCAGAGAAGGCGGTGAGGAAACGTCGGCCAATGGTGCACGGAATTGGACCGCCCCGCGCCATGAGCGACACCTGGAAGGAGTGAACATAAGCGCCGCTCCTGCTAGACTCGAGAGCAGTCTGCAACTGTCACTAGTGCTACGCTATCAGATTGTAATGATACGTATCAAGTGCTTACGATTTTGTGCATAGTAAGAACTTTACTATTTTCATGTCGCCTCTCATCTAAGTTAATTATTGTCAATGTCGCCTCTCATCTAAGTTAAGTATTGTCAATTTGCTTTCTAGAAATAAAACTACTAATGTTATTTGTTTGAATTGTTGTATAGCATTCCGAGAACGCTGCATCCCTTAGGCACCCGATTAGCGATGAGTCGTCAAGGCCCCTCACCATGGATCACTAGAAACATGTCACCTGGTCAGACAAATCACGATTCTTGTTGTAAGAGGTCGATGGCCGTGTCCGCATACGCCGTCATCTGAGCAAACCGCTGCTCGGAACCTGCACCGCGGAACCGACGCAGGCCGGTGGGGACACTACTATGCAACAGGGGACATACACTTTGGCTTTCATGTGACGTGTGACAGAAATCGAAGGCACTACGACGTATGTAACCTACGTGATCATAACTGCGAACCATGTTTGATCCTCCTAGATGGCATCTTCCAATAAGATAAATGTCCGTGGTTGGATCGCACTTGAGTGGTTTGAGAAATTTGATAGTGAACTAACACTGATGCCTTGGCCACCACATTCGCCTGAACTGAACTGCACCGAACGCATCTGTGGCGCTGTGGGCGACACTTAACGCGCTCGCAGAACGCGCGCCCACAGTGCACTGGAATTTCATGGTCTGTGCTTGAATCTATCAGATGCCATATGCTTCTGGATACCTATCAAGGACTTGTCGAATACTCTCCACTCAGAAAAGCTGCTGTATTGACTTTCAAACGTCGACGCTAAGCAGATGGTCATAATGATATGATTCATCAGCCAACCTTGGTGAACGTGCGAGAAGGTATCGCCGCTAGTGGTGCTAAGAAACTGCAGATGCATTTCAAAAGCCTTACTCACACTGAGAAACTCACACATCTGCGGCGGCCCTCGACTCGGAGTGACCTGAGTAGAGTCCTGGTAGCGAAAGCAATATTCGATGCCAATATCTGGCCGCCAGATTTTGCACCAGTCTCTTTCATTAAATTCTAAATGTCCCACCAGCGTCGCATGAAATTAGAAGAAGATGGTGACCTGCCCATTGTACGGCAGCACATCGCTGCTGTCTTCAACGCGGACTGGATTGCTGCGCATGGCAGATGAAATTTGTCATTCTCGCAGTATGAAATAATGCAGTTTTATAATTAGAGAAACCAACCAGAATACTACGAATAGCTAGACGCACAGAGTACGACAACCCCATTGCCGCAACAATAATTCAAACCAGGTTCACAAGACAGCAACGTGTTGGGTAACGGCTAAGCAGATTCAATACCCCTGATCCACAAAATTCCATCATACCCTCAACCACACACACATCCAAAGTATATGTTGTCCACATAATTTTTCTGCGCTTACCTTTTATAAATCGTGCATGGTCTCCGAAATACTCTCCTCCACAATTGTACACCGCTCCCAACGCCGCTTCCACTTCCAGAAGCAGTCACGTACGCCTGTTGCCGGACCGCGCGAAACGCCGTCCGCAAATTTACTTTTAACTCCTCTATCGTTGCAAATAGTCGTCCTTTGAACGGGGTTTTAAACTTTAGAAATAAAATTAAAATCTGCACGGGCCAGGACTCGACAGTAGGGAGGATGAGGTAGAACAGCTATTTCGTTTTTTGTGCAATACTCACGCACGAACAGGGATAGAAATGCGAGTCCGTTATCGTGATGTAAGACCCGTAAATTGACTTGCCACATTTCGAATCGTTTCCTTCTTAGAATTTCTCGCAGGCGCCGCAACACGGCCCGATGATACCATCAACGAACAGTGTCCCTGTGGCACGAATTCGTGATTAACTAATCCTTCAAAGTGAAAGAAAACTATCAGCACGGCTTTGACATTTGACCCGACCTGACGAGCCTGTTTTGGTCTTGGAGAACCTTTGCCGACCCACTGTGAAGACTGAACCTTTACCTCAACATCATAACCGTAGACGCACGTCTCATCACCAGTTATGATTCTCTTAAGTAACATCTCGTTCTCATTTGCGCGATCCAGAAGTTCTCCAAAGATTGCGAGGCGAAGGTCTTGACTCACGAGCCGTGGGACGAACTTGGCGGCAACACGATGCATTCCAAGACGCTGTGTCAGGAATTCATGACACGATCCAACTGAAATGTTACGTTCTTCTGCAATCTCTCGGACAGTCAGTCTTCAATTGTCACGTACAATTCGTTGACGTTCCTGACATGAGCGTCGTCGGTGGACGTCGAAAGGCGTTCTGAACGAGGGTCATCTTTAATACAACACAACACACCATTGGAGCGAAATTACGAACGTTCCGAAATTTTTTGAACAGACCTTCTATACTACCAGTCGCTAGTAGACAATGAAGAAGTAACGAGAGCCTTAATCGATCCAGCCGCAACACGGTATAATTTAGCATACAGAGAAAGAACTGACATGATTACATTAGCTAGAATTATGGATACATCAATCAGACTAAACAAAGCAACATGACCGAAAATCCTTTGAACTAAGGCAAACAGTCCCAGCTGAGGTTTCTCTGGAAGATGATTTTACCTCAGTTGTAAGACAAATGGACTGGTGAACTAATAAGTATACGACCGTAGCCTAACACAAACAGTAGCGAAACTCTTAAAGGCAAAAAGTGCAACCTTATGACAACTGAAGCGATGCTAGCGCTCAAATTTGCTAGCCCGTAGTAACACCAGAATGACATGATACAACGGAGAGCTTGCTATTTTTAATGCTAATGCTGTTTTACCTAGTCACTAAACGTGGTGGTGAATTTTCCAATACAAATAGGAAGATACGTATAAAGTAATAACCCATCCCCTGTTAATAACAATGTGTAATTATAAAACATTACCGCAGTGTAATACATACGGTTGACAGTAGCAGAGTCGTAATTGTATAGTTGAAAATCGTGTAAAACAAGAAATTAATTATAACCGGATGTGTTTAAGTTTAAAAAGGACTGATTATAACGATGCCATTATGCTTTGTGTGTACTGTCTGATGCGTTACGGCGACTGTAGATCATTTCACGAGCTTTTTAGGAGATTTCGGACACATTTTAATAAATTCAAACCTGTTGTTGTTTGTTGTTGTGGTCTTCAGTCCTGAGACTGGTTTGATGCAGCTCTCCATGCTACTCTATCCTGTGCAAACTTCTTCATCTCCCAGTACCTACTGCAACCTACATCCTTCTGAATCTGCTTAGTGTATTCATCTCTTGGTCTCCCTCTACGATTTTTATCCTCCACGCTGCCCTCCAATGCTGAATTTGTGATCCCTTGATGCCTCAAAACATGTCCTACCAACCGATCGCTTCTTCTAGTCAAGTTGTGCCACAAAATTCTCTTCACCCCAAACCTATTCAATACCTCCTCATTAGTTACGTGATCTACCCACCTTATCTTCAGCATTCTTCTGTAGCACCACATTTCGAAAGCTTCTATTCTCTTTTTGTCCAAACTAGTTATCGTCCATGTTTCACTTCCATACATGGCTACACTCCATACAAATACTTTCAGAAACGACTTCCTGACACTTAAATCTATACTCGACGTTAACAAATTTCTCTTCTTCAGAAACGATTTCCTTGCCATTGCCAGTCTACATTTTATATCCTCACTACTTCGACCATCATCAGTTATTTTACTCCATAGATAGCAAAACTCCTTTACTACTTTAAGTGTCTCATTTCCTAATTTAATTCCTTCAGCATCACCCGATTTAATTTGACTACATTCCATTATCCTCGTTTTGCTTTTGTTGATGTTCATCTTATATCCTCCTTTCAAGACACTGTCCATTCCGTTCAACTGCTCTTCCAAGTCCTTTGCTGTCTCTGACAGAATTACAATGTCATCGACGAACCTCAAAGTTTTTACTTCTTCTCCATGAATTTTAATACCTACTCCAAATTTTTCTTTCCTTTCCTTTACTGCTTGCTCAATATACAGATTGAATAACATCGGGGAGAGGTTACAACCCTGTCTCACTCCTTTCCCAACCACTGCTTCCCTTTCATGCCCCTCGACTCTTATAACTGCCACCTGGTTTCTGTACAAATTGTAAATAGCCTTTCGCTCCCTCTATTTTACCCCTGCCACCTTCAGAATTTGAAAGAGAGTATCCCGGTTAACATTGTCAAAAGCTTTCTCTAAGTCTACAAATGCTAGAAACATAGGTTTGCCTTTTCTTAATCTTTCTTCTAACATAAGTCGTAAGGTTAGTATTGCCTCACGTGTTCCAACATTTCTACGGAATCCAAACTGATCTTCCCCGAGGTCCGCTTCTACCAGTATTTCCATTCGTCTGTAAAGAATTCGCGTTAGTATTTTGCAGCCATGACTTATTAAACTGATAGTTCGATAATTTTCACATCTGTCAACACCTGCTTTCTTTGGGATTGGAATTATTATATTCTTCTTGAAGTCTGAGGGTATTTCGCCTGTCTCATACATCTTGCTCACCAGATGGTAGAGCTTTGTCATGACTGGCTCTCCCAAGGCCATCAGTAGTTCTAATGGAATGTTGTCTACTCCCGGGGCCTTGTTTCGACTCAGGTCTTTCAGTGCTCTGTCAAACTCTTCACGCAGTATCTTATCTCCCATTTCGTCTTCATCTATATCCTCTTCCATTTCCATAATATTGTCCTCAAGTACATTGCCCTTGTATAAACCCTCTATATAGTCCTTCCACCTTTCTGCCTTCCCTTCTTTGCTTAGAACTGGATTGCCATCTGAGCTCTTGATATACATACAAGTGGTTCTCTTCTCTACAAAGGTCTCTTTAATTTTCCTGTAGGCAGTATCTATCTTACCCCTAGTGAGACAAGCCTCTACATCCTTACATTTGTCCTCTAGCCATCCCTGCTTAGCCATTTTGCACTTCCTGTCAATCACATTTTTGAGACGTTTGTATTCCTTTTTGCCTTCTTCATTTACTGCATTTTTATATTTTCTCCTTTCATCAATTAAATTCAATATTTCTTCTGTTACCCAAGGATTTCTATTAGCCCTCGTCTTTTTACCTACTTGATCGTCTGCTGCCTCCACTACTTCATCCCTCAGAGCTACCCATTCTTCTTCTACTGCATTTCTTTCCCCCGTTCCTGTCAATTCTTCCCTTATGCTCTCCCTGAAACTCTCTACAACCTTTGGTTCTTTCAGTTTATCCAGGTCCATCTCCTTAAATTCCCACCTTTTTGCAGTTTCTTCAGTTTCAATCTGCAGTTCATAACCAATAGATTGTGGTCAGAGTCCACATCTGCCCCTGGAAATGTCTTACAATTTAAAACTTGGTTCCTAAATCTCTGTCTTACTATTATATAATCTATCTGATACCCTTTAGTATCTCCATGATTCTTCCAGGTATACAACCAAAATTGTACAAGACGGCTTCCTCTTTCATTTCTTCCCCCCAATCCATATTCACCTACTATGTTTCCTTCTCCCCCTTTTCCTACTGACGAATTCCAGTCACCCATGACTATTAAATTTTCGTCTCCCTTCACTATCTGAATAATTTCTTTTATCTCGTCATACATTTCATCTATTTCTTCATCATCTGCAGAGCTAGTTGGCATATAAACTTGTACTACTGTAGTAGGCATGGGCTTTGTGTCTATCTTGGCCACAATAATGCGTTCACTATGCTGTTTGTAGTAGCTAACCCGCACTCCTATTTTTTTTTCATTATTAAACCTACTCCTGCATTACCCTTATTTGATTTTGTATTTATAACCCTGTATTCACCTGACCAAAAGTCTTGTTCCCCCTGCCACCGAACTTCACTAATTCCCACTATATCTAACTTTAACCTATCCATTTCCCATTTTAAATTTTATAACCTACCTGCCCGATTAAGGGATCTGACATTCCACGCTCCGATCCGTAGAACGCCAGTTTTCTTTCTCCTGATAACAACGTCCTCCTGAGTAGTCCCAGCCCGGAGAACCGAATGGTGGACTATTTTACCTCTGGAATATTTTACCCAAGAGGACGCCATCATCATTTAATCATACTGCAAAGCTGCATGCCCTCGGGAAAAATTACGGCTGTAGTTTCCCCTTGCTTTCAGCCGTTCGCAGTATCACAGTAAGGCCGTTTTGGTTAGTGTTACAAGGCCAGATCAGTCAATCATCCGGACTGTTGCCCCTGCAACTACTGAAAAGGCTGCTGCCCCTCTTCAGGAAGCACATGTTTGTCTGGCCTCTCAACAGATGCCCCTCCGTTGTAGTTGCACCTACGGTACGGCCATCTGTATCGCTGAGGCACGCAAGCCTCCCCACCAATGGCAAGGTCTATGGTTCATGGAGGGAACCTAGATATGATTTTTACATTGTTGGAGATTTGGTGCTACTTCTCCTCACAAGCTCACTTTTCGCCTTGTCCTTGCCGCTAGGACTGGCGTGACGCCTGTCGTGTTTGTCTTTCCTGCTTCCAAGGTATCACAATGTCCACCTATGAGACTTTCTTCTTATTTATGTGCATATCTTAAACTGCGACGCATCCTTCTTCATAAGGTAGGCTCTTCTGCTATTTATAATCCAGTTCTTGCTCCTGGGAAGAGGAAACTGTTACTTAATGAAAAACGACAATGCAAGCATACTGGACCACAAAACATTTTACACTACTAAAATATTACAATTACCTCATCGTTTCTACTCACATAATGTAGCCTAATGAAATGCAGATCGTTTACTTGCCTTCATGGACTTCTTATGACATGCTAATTCTAGTGAAATGAAATGATCGTATGGCATTAATTGGCCAGGATATCGCCTTCGGGGTTCGGCAGCCGTATTGTAAGTCTTTTTAGTTGACGCCACTTCGGCGACTTGCGTGTCAGTGATGATGAAAATGGTGATGAAGGACATACAACACCCAGTCCCCTGCCGGGAATCGATCCCGGGCCCCGTTGCGTGGTAGGCGGTAACGCTACCGCTGGGCTACATAGGCGGACAACTTCTTGGTTCTTTATACACGACCGTAGTAATTACTTGCAGCTTCGCGTTTTCTTACTCGGGCAAGTACATGAGGGCAAAAACATATTAGTATGCATATTTTTGAGAAATTGAAGTAGGAAACTAAGTAGGTCCTATCGAAAAAGCTGTCGATTGCTTAACTTTAAACGGGAAACATTCAAACGTTTTTATGCTATAATAACATCTCTAAATGGTGGTTAAGATTTTGCGATTCTCATTATCAGGAGAAAGTTCTAGAGGCACTACGACTGATTAGGAATGTTTAACATTTTCTTGAAATTCCCAGAAGTGTAGCTGGCCATCTCTAAAACTCTCAGCATCCTTTGGAAATTGGACAGGAGATATTTGCGGACTGTGTTTTTGATTGGTGCTATAATGTATAGCGCCACAATGAGCACCGAAATACGACAGCACTTTAATGTGCTTCTCCCCTCCATATACACACACACAATCGTTTCGTAGTATGTTAATGTTCATACAGGCCATCCGCTTGGCAGCGCTGCAGTAGCGAAGTTGCAGAATATATCCGACAATTTCATCACTCTTACGTTAGGCTCTGATATGACCGTCTTCCTCCAGTCCACCAACATTACATGCTCTGGCCAAAGCAAATAAGAACTTAAGATTAAAAATAAACAATACAAGGAAAAAATGGCTGAAAAAGGGCTCTGCCCTACCGTCGGACGCAATATTCTTAGAGACAGAAACAACTGTCAAACACAGCGTGGTATAGTCTCAGGAATCAAAGCTTTCCGATCATGCGGCTGAACAATCTCTTGAGGTGTCCCAGCCAAGAGTACCATAGGACTCTGCTTCACAGGCCTTTTAGTAGAGACAAAAACATGCTAGCAGCACCCGGTTTGTGTTTGTCACAGGAGCACATTCCACGCCTTTCTTCATCTGGATTGAAACAAGCACGCAGTCCTAACCCGACCTACATTTGTGTATTCTACACAAAGCGAAATAAACATTTATTTTTAGTAAAGTTTGGACACAAGCTCTTTATTCACCTTGATTCCAGTTAAAGAAGTTACATTTATGCAGCGTATATATTGCCAAAGGATTTGTCTGCTCTTTTTAGACAATGCCAGTCAGTTCCAACGACAGCGTTAATTTTAGGAGCAATATGATGTCGCAATAGGACAGTTGGATCCTGTGATTGGTAATTCTTACGTGGAAAAATTCGCAGAATCAAGTCTATAAAAAGCTAATAAGAAACCATCTAAACGGTATCTGTTTGTTGGCGTCACATTTGTGGTCTCGTCTCACGGCTAAAAAGAAAAAAAAATAGCATAAGAAGTTCAACCGTCATCCACAACAAAATAGGGATGTCATTTAAAGTGTTGTCGACACAACCAAAAGAATTAGCACGCCGAACAAGTGGAT
Organism: Schistocerca piceifrons; assembly: GCF_021461385.2. Classification (NCBI taxonomy): domain Eukaryota; kingdom Metazoa; phylum Arthropoda; class Insecta; order Orthoptera; family Acrididae; genus Schistocerca; species Schistocerca piceifrons. The sequence goes on from NC_060143.1 coordinate 308,614,476, forward strand.
GTCAAATGAAAACATCTGAAGTAGGCTTTTGAGAAGAAAAGCTTTTCAGCAAAAGAAATAGAGTTCAACTACCAAATATTAGTAGGTCTAACGACAAGAATAAGACACACTGATAGAAAAACATAGTTTCTCTCTTTCTTTCTTTTATGAAGAAAGTACTGATAACATTGGGCAGATTTTGTAGGAACATAAAATGAAACCAGTTTTTACATGTCCAAGAAAATAAGTCAGGCCCTCAGATATGCAAAGAATAAACGCCCTCCTTTGTCGACATGCGGTGTATATAATACTCTGGTTGATGTTGAAACGTTTACATTGGAGTTACCAAGAGAAGCGTGAATACACGGTCTTTGCCTGTTAGTGAAAGTAGAAAAATCAGGAGTAACACAGCACGCTCTTCAGTTAAGGACTCATGGCACATGGACGGAGGGGCGGAGGGGGGGAATCGGTGATTGGGGGAGGGGGTTGGGAGAGTGGGAATTCTCCAAAACGAAAATTTTATTTTCTTCACTCTCGAACTGTTATCCACAGCTATATAGGAAAGCTAAAAAGAAAAGGCCGGAAATAGGTACATGTCGCGTACATGCACAGAGAAACAAATGACTAAAATATTCGAAAAATTGGATGACTGAATGAGGAAAAAGAACTTCACAAATTAGCGAGTCAATAACGTGTTGGATCACCTCTGGCCTTTACGCAAGCAGTTATTCATTGACAGAGTTGCTCGGTGTACTCCTGAGGGGTATCGTGCTAAATTCTGTCCAACTGGCGAGTCAGATCTTAAAAATCCCAAGTTGTTTCTAGGGTCATGACCATATTGTTCATGCGTGAAAACTGTCACGCCGTATGCGGGCGGGCATTATCTTGCTGAAATGTAAGACCAAGACGGCAAGTCATGAAGGACAACAAAACAGAGCGTAGAATATTGTCGACACATTGACGTCAGATTTATCAATTTCCGTTCCATCCAGTTAATTGAATGGTTTATTTCAGATACCAGTGAAGCGCCAAAGCCAGAAAAAAGTGAGTTAATGGCGCCATATTTGTCTTTGAGGGCAAACGCACATTTCAGTGAAGAAAGCAGTCAAATATCTCCAACTGTTGTAGCCTGGCATGACGTTTGATTTCGCGTTTACATCAGAAACCAGTAAAACGATTCCGTTTGTCTGGTTTCTGCAGTAAACTGTGGGGACACTTTATGTTTCTTTCTTGTCAGTTGGTACTCCCGTTCTGAATCAACAACAGTCAGATATTCAAATGTTTTCATTGTCGTCACTGATCAGTTAGCTTGAGCTTTCCGAATAAGTCTAGTCTGTTTTCCAGTATTCATAGATTTGTGGTAACAGTAAGCCTATATCAAAATGAGATGTCTGCAAGTTCAGAAGACGAACCTCAACACAAAAGGAAACTAGGAGTAGTAAACGATGACTCGTACAAACGTAATCGTATTCGGAATGCAAGGGTGAAAGGAGAAGGTTATGTTTCTTTCTCTGGCAAGGAAGTACCCACGAAAAAGAAGCCCAGCAGTATCATTTGTAACTGCAATGCAAATTTTTATTTGAATATGAACCAGGACGTCACTAATGAAACGTGGATATAGTTTCAATCTCTTGAAAATAAAAATTGTCCGGATATCTACATTCAGACTTTGATTGAGGTTACTGAAGTTAATTGTAGACGGGGAAAACAAGGTCCAGAGAAAAGGTCAGGTAAAGAAAGCGGTAGGCATACTGGAGGCAGTTTTGAAAGAAATCACTCTTACACATATAATGTAAAGATTGGCGGTGTACTAAAACATGTTTGCAAGACTGTGTTTATGGAAATCCAAGGTATATCACATAACTGATTAGGGAGAATTTGCCAGTTGTTGCTTCAAAATACTACCCTTAGAGACATGAGGAGCCAGAGCAGGAGTGGCATTGCTCTTCCTGGCAACATCTGTGTACGCAACCACGATCATAATGAAAAATGTGAAGACCCATAATGGCCAGAAACACAAGAGGTATTTGAATGCTCGTTTAAATGTCACAAAATTTCATGAGATGTTCATCGATGACAACCCTGACTTAAAAGATACTGTCAAGTACCACTTCTACTGTTCTTACTTTCATGAAAACTTTGGGTACTCGTTCAGTTGACCACAGGTTGATGTATGCAGTCAATGTGAAAGCCTAAATGCAAAACTGAAGGATGAATCCTTGAATGATAATGCTAAACGTACGGCTACTGCAGAGCTCATTGTACACAAGAGTAGGGCCAAAATGTTTTGTATTATTATGAAAGAAGCGTCTCAAAAAGACGACGAAGTAACTGCCGCTTTGTGTTTTGGTTATATGCAAAACTTGTCGCTCCCGGATGCTCCTGTTCAGGAATTTTTTTACATGAGGCAGTTATGAGTTAGCGTTTTTAGTATCAATGATTTGAATAGCAACAAGTTCAAAATCTATCGTTATTATGAGGGTGAAGGTAATAAGTCTCCAGATGAGGTATGCAGTTTCTATTGAATTACATAGAGACTGAAAAATCCAGTAGAGCAAAGAGACTGACCCGTTTTAGTGATGTCCCATCAGGACAGAACAAAAACCACACAGTTTTAGGATTTTGATGAACCTCTGTGACAAACGGCGATTTGACAGTATCACCCACAACTTCCCTGTTCGTGGTCACTCGCATTCTCCATGTGACAGACACTTTGGGGCCATAAAGCATGTAGTGAAAAAAGGGGTTCGAATTTATACACCAGAACAATATATAGAGCTTATACTGAAAGCCAGTAAAACAAATCGTTTTACTGTACAGAAAGCGCCCTTGAAAAATATCAGAAATTTCAAACCATGGTGGCCTCATGCATACAAAAAGCTTGCAAATTTAGATGAAACTTCTGGTAGAGGTGTTCCTAAAGTTCGAAAGGAGAATTTCAAGATACCCACATAAAAACAAATTTGCTACAACTGTAACACACCTGGAAAAGTGGCCTTATATTGATGTAATCATTCAGTCAACTTTCACACTGCTGAAACAGAGCCTGCACCTGAATTACTCATTAATTTGACCTACCCTTCAGGAAAAGAAAGTTTATAAAAAATATAATAATATATTAGGCAACTTACACAAAAATTACTGTTAGGTGTAACTATTTTCGTTCATTCAAACTTTTACCTAAAATACTGTAGTTCACTCCAAAATAATATGATTTTTGACAATTCTCCATTCGTGTTTGGGTCTGAGCCCTAATTACTTCGTTATTCTTTTACGTTCCTATCAATATCCAGAAGTTGCGAGACCTAAATGCCCCAAGACCTTACCTGGTGGGATATGAAACATTTTATGACAGCAGTTTACAATGGCCTACTACAGAGGCAGAATGCGGTGTGGAATTTGTTTATGAGGATTGAAGTAGCTGATTGTTTCATCGGTGTATTAGTAATGTAGTCTCAATATCATAGAAAATTCTGTCTTTAGGAATTTTATTTGTAAATCCTAAAAATATGGAGAATTGTACCATAAAGCTACGTTTGCTCTACTCATTTACTGCAGAAACCAGTTAAGTAAATTCTTTTTCGTTCCATTGACAGCAATGTTAAATAATCAAAAAATTGTTTCTTTGATACAATGATATGCAGCATATACTACTTTCAGAACAAAAACCGAAGTCATTACCGAAACATTTAGTATGATGGTAGATAGTGTTTTTTTTTGTTTTTTGTTTTCCCAAAATGGACTAAATTGGTGCTTGACTGGTTTCTGAAATAAACGATTAAATTTCTTCATGATGCGTCGTACTTTTTGCCTTGGAATGTATATAGACATGGGCATAAACGAATAATTCCAGCGACCACGAGCATATAACTCGGAAGATTCACAAACAGCTAAGACATCTTGTCGTGAAATTCATCACTGTATGCATAAAAAAAATAAATTTCCAGATCAGGCCTTGAAGACCAGCCGAACCGAACCGGCCACCGTGTCATTCTCTGACATCAGGCGTCAGTACGTTGCACTAGGTGAGGGCATGAGGTGGGCAGTGCGCTTTTTAGTCTTTGTCAGCTTCCAGACCTTGGACCAGATGCTACTAACTCAAGTAGCTCGTCAAATGCCTCACGTGGCTGAGAGCATCCCGTTTAAGTAATCCCAAAAAAATGGCTCTGAGCACTATGGGACTAAACTTCTATGGTCATCAGTCCCCTAGAGCTTAGAACTACTTAAACCTAACTAGCCTAAGGACATCACACAACACCCAGTCATCACGAGGCTAAGTAATCCCACCAATGAAATACCGGTGCTAGTACTGTGGAATTAACCCACGTCCTACGCATGGAGGTCAGACTCGCTGACTGCAGAGGTACGGAGGTGGGCTGTTTCATTACCAGAAAAAGAGAAATAAGGAAGAAATGATGACTGGACCTTTTAGTCTCAGAGCAGAAACTCGAGTGGGAGACGGACGAAGAAAGAAATCAGACGCGTCCTGTTCGAACTACCAGCGTGCTAGATTTCATTAAATTAGGGAAACCGCGGGAAACCTAAATCAGAACGGCGATTCGGTGTTCTGAACTCAATTTCTCCGGAATGCAAGTTTAATAATGTCTTAAACATTGTGCCAATAAGAAATCTAAAGTGGAATACTAGGATGAGATGTTTATACAGTAGTCATCGTGCATAGGACAGTGGAGAATAGTTGCGGAGTAATAACCCCGAGCTTTTTGTGGATAGTAGCTCTTACGGGATTAGTCTTCAATGTACAGCTAGATATTTGGCAAAAGACATTTCAATTTTAGCAGTTTTCTGAAACACATCGTTTCCACGTTTCGATATTGCACTATGCGTGAAAAGCAAAGCTCGAGAACGTTGGAAATAAAACTAGAAGTATTGCGTTACTTTCAAAGGCAAGTGGTGTGACATCCTAGTCAGGAATTCCTCTATAACCTTGGCTCACCGAGCATATCGCGAATTAGATTCAGTCGAGGCATTTTCCCACTACGTGCGTTCGAAATCTTTGTAGTGAACATCCCTCAACGGGTGTCGGTGAATCGTTCAGAGCCATAAACCATATGTTTTTGACGTCTTTAATGTGTGAACATCATAGAAAAGAACGACTTCGTCAATAGAACAAATCAATAATCAAATTTCCTTATGGTAATGCTCAGTTATTATTACAAGGCAAAACTATGATAGCATGGGAACTTACCTTGCTGCTGTTTGATTCCCCAAGACGCTGCCCAATTTGCTGCCAATGTAATTATAAATTAAATATGTCTGTACTTACAAAATGTTCCGTAGATGTGATTTTGTGGCAATTACATGTGTATTGTGTGTATTCTGTGTATAGTTTCCTATTTCATGTAGATTTTGTTTAGTGTTGTATTGCATAATAAATATGACTATACAGTGTAGGGGAGAGTACTGTACTAGAAGTTAGTGCACCGTGGTAGACACGACGTTTTTTGGTCGATACTTAATTCTAGTGCGTGATATCAGATTCAAATAAAGGAGCGCACCATAGAGACCGCCATAAGAAGTTTCCTTCATTTTCTACAGTTTATGTTGTTCTGATATATGAGCTTGTGTTTTGCGCAAAATGTGTAAATGTTTCGCGTTCTACGCAATCAAGTGCTGTACAACATTCAGGGTGGTTCAGAAGCCCCTACCTACGGGTTTTATGGAGAGTGCAACGCCTTCAAAAACCAAGTGCAAGATTTTCATATTTTCTTGCTCGCTATATGCTAACTATTAGTCTTACAGACAAAATGAACAGGAGATTTTTGTAGGAAATTTAATGCAGTTAAATTTTGTTACTGGGATACATTTTCGCCGGAGGACAAGGTTTTCAAGTTATTAAAGAAAACTGCCTTTGAAGGGCACTTCTGTGCGTTTTTCTTCAATGATTCGAATACTACGGCCTCAACGGAAAACTTATTCTAGTACAAAATTCAACTACATTAAATTGCCTACATAAAAGTCCTGTCTATTTTGTCTGTGAGACTAATAGTTAGCATGTAGTGAGCGAGAGAATGCGAGTATCTCGAGTATGGTATTTTAAGACATTACAGGTAGGGGCAGCTGAATCACCCTGTGTTAAAGCTACGATAATGTGTAGGGCGGTCAGAAACAGTCTGAAAAGCTTATAAGGTTGTTGCAGATTAGGCTATGCTGAGAAATAATTGTTGAGAAAAAAATTCGGTACGTTCGCTGTTTCTGAGTTATTTAGCCTTGACGTTATCCAAATAGGTTGCGCAAGCAACTTCAAGTGTCCCTCCAGATACAATTAGTGTCAGTTGTTATCACAGCGTAGATAATAGCGGGCGGGCCTGCTCAGCCTTTGGCTCGGGTTCGATCCTAAGTACCGTCTCATGTACAATTTTTGTTTAACTCTCTAGTTCGGTTTTAGGAAACCAAGTGACGGACACGTTCGGCGAAACCGTCTCTGGCAATCATCTTGAAACTGCAATCTCAGTGGCCCGATTGGCTAATTTGAATCTCAGTTAACTTGGAAATGGCACAACGTATCGAATTTTTCCTTAACAAATATTTCTCAGCAAACTTACGCTGAAACTCTCTTACTAGTTTTCACGCTCTTTCTGACCATCCTGTATTGTTAATGTTTCAGGTCCAGAAATTTATGATGAGTAAAACGCTATATATTTTTAGAACTAATTACATAACACGTGGACAGTGAAACTGTACTACGTCAGTGATTAACCATCTTGTACCTGGAAACAGAAGAAGGTCATTCACTGTGGAACATGTGATATTTGGAAATGAACTGTGTTTATTTAATGCCTTAACAATTTTACCTGCTTTAAAAATGAAATTTGTTTTGGGTGTCAACAGCTTCTGTTTCAGAATACATTTAACTGGTAATTGGTTTATAATACTTTTCCTTAGTTTGACTTTACTTACAGATTATTTGTGTGTAGTAGAGTAACAATGTAACAGATAGATTGGTAAACTGAGTATTGACAAGATTTTATCTATTGAAGTGCTTTTAAATTTCAATCGAATATTTGTTCCGAGGTACATGATCATATTGAACCTTGGAGTATGTTCGCACATTTGTGAAAACCCTAATTTTGTGCAGTAATTACTGTAATTTCAGGAAAAGATTGCAGCAAACAAAAAGTGAATGTCACTATTTAAAAATGGAATAACAAAATATTTTAAAGTTTTGCTACAGGGTTGGTTAGAGCTGAAAGTCTGTAAAGAGTACCAGGGTCCAACACGATCCTCTACTAACTAGAAAATATCAAATACAAAATGATAAAAGATAATGCACCACTTCTCTAGTATATGTTTCGAAATTTTGTTTGCAAAAAAACTATTAACGATATTTTTAACTTGCGATTGACTGACAGGGGATGTGTATGAGTGAATATATGCGGGACTTGGAGAGATTTAAAGCATTTGAACGAACATTTGATAATAGAAATAGCTATATTTTTGGAATTTTGAAAAAAAAAGATCATTCGTTTGACATATCATTTAGAGCTCTAATAACCTTTTCGTTGACCGACCAATACAGATTTTAATCCTCAAAAATTCGAAAGGGAACGCTACCTAAGATAAACCAGTTTAGTTACAATACATTCACAGTGCTAAAGATCTATCAGGAGTTAGAGAATCTGTGATTAAAGGCCGCGCGGTATTAGCCGAGCGGTCTAGGTCGCTGCAGTCATGGACTGTGCGGCTGGTGCCGGCGGAGGTTTGAGTCCTCCCTCGGGCATTGGTGTCTGTATTTGTCCTTAGGATAATTTAGGTTAAGTAGTGTGTAAGCTTAGGGACTGATGACCTTAGCAGTTAAGTCCCATAAGATTTCACACACATTTGAACATTGATTAAGGACGACAAGAAAACGAAAACAGGTTACTCGTAATCGAATTTAGTTTAGATTCATAAAGCAACTAGCCACAGACTGTTGACCTTACGCCTTGACACCTGTTTAACACATCTTTTTAATAAATTCTGCAGCGCTATCATTTTCGTACAAATGTAATAATTGCTCTAAAATTATATGATGAAATTCGTTATTATAATTCTATCCAGAAAAGTTGCATATTTTGGGTTTCACGAAAGAAAATCGGACTAGTCCAGACATCTTATGTTGTGAATATAGGGAAAGGATATTTAGAATGTTATTTACAATGTTAAAATTGTGTATTGTTGAAGGAAAGACAGCTTTGTTACAAAACTGGTTCTTACAAAATTATATAAATTACGAATGTTCGGAAGAAGTATTGTTAGTTATGATGTTTCTGTATCTATCGGATATACTTTGTAATGTGAAATTATTAATTATGGTATTCTGATCTTTGTAAGTAACATTTTAACTGATCCGAAAATGTACATCGATGATGAGAGAGGTAAATAAATAACGGCAATTGTTAATTACATGTCAATATTTGACATGCACAGATGATGATTTGTTATTATTTGACAGTACATGTAATATTTTTAAAAAATATTTTCTAAGTAGCTGAACTGGAGGAATCAGTACCAAAAAATAATGTGGAGACCAACTTTACCCAAGGTGAGAGCCAGCGTACGTGTGTCACTAGGAGGCAGTAAGTAGTCTAATATGTATGTAGTCGCACTAATTTTATTCATGAAAATCAGTAATAAATACTGCAAAATATATCCCAGCTAATTTTATTTACCTGTGGCAAAATACAATCTTGAGGAAAAGAAGATACTGCAGTATGAACTGCAACAGTAAAAATGTTCCTAGGCAGTTAAAACGTACTTGGACTTCGAATGCTCATTCTCACTCTCAAAGTCATGTGTTGTGCATACAAAATTCGTTTCTATTTGAATCAAGGCACTGAGTAAATTTATAATTTTCAGCCAAAACTAGGTGGTAGCAATACATACGCTACGTGTTCTACATGAAAACGGCTAAGGTAATAACTCACAGCCGGTGCACATATATCTTCACTTTGACGTTAAAGGGAGACATCCAGGAAGATGGACTTATTCTATTTATACTCCGTTGTGTTTTTCGTGCCTTTGAGCAATTTATTCGCGAGCTGAACGAACAAACAGTGGCAGAGCGCCGCATGTAAGGGGGCTCCCCCGTATTTCTATTGACATGTGAATAATTTATGCGCTATTTCTGTCGCCCATCTCTCTTCGTCGTGCCGCCTGCATCGGACAGCCAGGGGTCTTATAAAATCTTCAGAGGGAGGGCTCTTCACTAGTACCAACCAACACTCCAGAGGCTCTGGAAGCACTGTGGTTGTTCGGGGATGCAGCAAGAGAGCTACTAACAAGGCAAACGCTTGCAGAAATGGTTTCTTCGCATTTACATCTGCAATTGTCATCGGTGCTGTGGAAGGGATAGACTATTTTGTGGCGGAAGTTACTTGATACAGCTGATATTACATCGTATTCCTTCCCTCTTCACGAACGGAATGAGAGAAATAGGTTTTGTTAACCTAACAACTTGTCATGTTGTTCCTTGTGCGTATGACCGTTAACAGAAGTCGTGGTGGAAACATTACATTTGTTAGGTCTGCCTTCTAAATTCTCTCTCAAAGAAGAAAGAGGAAATGACTTGCATTAGCGCTTAAGCAGCCTTAATGTAGCACATAAAACAGTGAGGTTTTCAGCAAAAAAAAAAAAAAAGATGTAAAGCATTAGGTAGACATTAAAATTAATTTCAAACACAAACAGAAATCATACCCATTTGGCAGCTCCTATACCACAGAAGAATTTCTGAATGTGTGACGAAAATACGCACGCACGAGTCGTTTGTGTGTGTCAGAGAGAGAGAGAGAGAGAGAGAGAGAGAGACAGGCAGAGATGTAAATGGTCAGCATGTTGCCATATTTTTCACTATGACCTAAAAAAAAAGGCAAATGACCATGGTGGCAAAGTCGTTATGAGATTGATCTCGTATTTGAAAGATACCCTGTTCAAAGTCCCGTCTGCTCATTTTAATTCAAATCTTCCTCAGATGTCCTAAATCTCTTCAAATGAATGTTAGGATGAATCCTTTGATAACACCATATAGCCGATTTTCTCCTCTGTTCTTATCCAGCTGAGCCGTTGATCCGTCCCCAACAAACCCCGTGTCAACTGTTCATTTAAGCCGAACCACCTCCTTTAAGAAATAATTACAGTTTTTATAGAGAAAATTTTGATTCTCTTGAGATAGGTGGGCCCTTATGTGAGGCTTTCAAAGTTGATGAAGGAATCGCTCCTAGGTTTTCCAGTCTTTGTTTTCCTTTTCTTTCCTGGACCAAAGTAAATGAGGCACTGGACTGCTAAATGAGGGAAGCGTGATTCATATTATTACCCGACTGCTCTGATTTAGGTTTTACCTTCCAAAATTATTACTTCAGCAAAACTACGTTCGGTTTGTTCACCAGTTTCCATCAGAGTTGTTTCCCATCATAATGAGGACTAAGCGTCTTTTGAGGTACATTTTACAGATTTATGAAGTAGCGGAATTGTAAGGAAGAGTTAGGTAACTGTGTGCAGTGAATACTTGAACGCATTTAGTATTTGAAGATTGCAGGTTCATGCTTTCCCCCTACTACTGCCCACTTCTGATTCCCGTAACATAAAAGAACAAGAAAACAGGTGTAGTTTGAGCTGCGTAGTGCGTGAGTTTGAGGCACATAAAACGAGCCGGTTTTTTATTATTTTCAGTAAACGGAAGGTAAGAAGGCAGACTTTGCACTTATTAATTTTGTCTGAGTATGATATTACACTTGGTAATTCATTAAAACATTGCATCATTTTGCTTTCTAAACACTGAACTTTAATATGTAGATTATGATCGCGTTATTGTTTTATGGCTAGTGATTTGCTGAAAGAGAACAACATTAAAAACAAATAGAAAGAACTTAAAATGAAGAGGAAGATAAGGAATGAAAATAAACAACAGTGTGAGCTGAAGAACAAGAATAGGAAAGTTTTACATGAGTACTTCACCGCAAAGCCAACAACAAAAGATAAATACGCCATAATCATAGGAGGTATCGGATATTTCCAGTAAGTTAGATATTTGTGACAATATTTCCCATAGCCAGTAGGCTTGAATCAGTATCTACACGTAGCGAAGAACCTAATGAGCTAATGTTACATCTGCGGAGAAATAGATCAAGACAAAAAACTGCAATACAGGTATGCAGAGTGCTCTGCTTCGAACCGCGCTGCAGGTACTGGAGAGTAAACTCCAAGCTCACGTTTACGGTGGCTGTTTATCCAGAAAATGGACGTTCTAAAAACTGCTGGAATGTGAAAATAAAAGTGATTACACATTCAATTCGAAGGTTTAAATACTGTTGAATATTCTAAAATCCTAATAGACACTGACAGATAATTTAAGTGGCGATTATTTTGACTCACGTATATTTAAAATAAGCTTCCCTTCTCGAGCGTACAGTTCCCCAACCACTGCGGATAATTACCCTATAGGTTAGAGGACCTTGCGAAATCGCATGTTTGTAATATTTGCAGTTAAACTTCATTTACTGTTCTTTACATTTAAATGTATTTACTGCATTATATTTTAGAATACTACAATTTCCCTAACTCAAAAACTTGCTAGGATGGAAGTTTGTAAATAATACATTAATAGACGCAATATGGGAGTAAAATTGACGTAATTGTTCATTATCCGTCGTTGGCCTGTTATCTGTTCTTCCCAGTACTACATAATAGGGGAAAAAGAATGAAATGCCTTCTTTATTAACACGCTTTAAAAGTATTTTTTGTTGACAGTAAGCTTCTGCTTGGGTACTAATTCTCCAGACGTTCCACAACCGTTTCTAGGAACATGAGACCAAAATTGCACAGATATTGCGAGATTGATTTCGAATCCGATGTACGACATCCCCTACACACATCCCCATTCCGAAGATTTCTAGGCTGTCCTTGTCTTACAGTATTCTTCTTCCAGCCTCTAAAACATAAAATTACGAGAGCAAGCAGTTTTTGAACACGTTTCTTCAACTTTGATTATGCCACTCAGACTAAAAAACAAAGACTTCAAAATCATGTAATATACCCATTAATATGGTCAGATGCAATTTAGAAATATCCGATACCTCCTATGATTATGGCAATTTAGAAGCAAACGAATTATTAGAATGACTGCGACAGACGTACTTTTAATTTTTGCTTTTGGGGCGATGGGGAGGGGGTGAGGCGAATTTCTCACACCAGACAAATTTAAAGGCATACCGCTACCGCATTGTCGCGAGACCGGGTGTCAGACTACAATCTAAGACGAGGAAGACGGTTCAAAATTTATCATCTGCGAAAATGTCTTTCATGGTAATCGTATTGACAGCATGATGTCTCAAATTCCACACAAAGATGTAAAATACAAATGACTGGCTGCAAACTCTTTGCTTGTGTATTAAATGTGACGGCAGAAGTTTGTAATGACGATTATTAGATCAGGAAAGATGTGCCTATGGCGTCTGATGCAGTGAGCTCGTTTTGTGGTTTTGGGTAAGCATACTGTTGATGTTACATAAATTGTGCAAATAATTGCTCTCTGTAGCTTTCTTATCGGAATTATGTAGTCATTATTGCGAAAACCGAAGTTGAGTGGCACGAAATAAGCTTGTTGCAGTTTTACTGTTTCACAAGAGACACTATTCTGGGAAACACAAAGCTGTTGGCTTTTGTGATCTATGTCTATGTCTATGATCTTTGTCGTCGTATATGTTCAAATGTTATGCTAAGTGAAATATTCAAAGAATATCTCAGTGCATTAGCCTGTAACGTTTCGTCTGCGAGTTTATGATCAAACAACGCACACTTCCTCTGACACAGTCGGATACAATTCTTCATTTGCTTTTGCTTGATGTCGTGCTTCGAATTGTTTAATCGTACATCTTATGCTTGTTTAAGAAACGGTTGTATATACCTTGTAATAAGAGAGAGTACATTCTGTTTCATTTATGTTTTTCGAAAATGAATTATATTATCCCAATTATTTTTAGCGAAATACCTACACGGGTACTTCCGGAAAGATCCTGTTCAGATTCTGATTCTCATGGATCTGTGGGGGTGATGTAAAATATTCACGAATACTTCCAGGACCTGTGATCCACCACTGGGTCTCCGATTCACTTTATAACGAGCTGGGTGGTGGCTTAACACAGGCATTTCATTCACATGTCATTAATAGTGACAGATGTGAACATTTTGCCTTTTACCATGAACTTTTGAATAGTTCGGGTACTCTGTGAGCCAGTCACTCTGGGTCTGACGGTACAGCTCCTGTAGAGGGACGATATTATTTCAAAATTCTGTAGGAGAAGCGAGACAGTGTGGTAACTGTGTTTGCAGTAAATCATTTGAACCAAATGTTCCAGCTAATTAACTGTACATATTTCTTTTGTTGTCATTTTTAGTAAACAAAGAGATCTCTATTTCTTCACTAACGATCTTTCGTTGCCCGACATGGGTAGCAACATACTTACTCTGTTACATACGTTTGACATTGAGTCGGTTGTTGGGGCCGATCTGAAAGTTATATTATTTTTGATGAATCAAGTTAGCAAAGATGGATAGCAATTCTTTTTATTTCTATGACCGGTTTCGATAGATCTACGCTGTCATCATCGGAGCTGAAAGTCACAAAAACAAACATCCCCACTAAATGTTCCTTAAACATGTACGATTTCATGTCTATGCATTTATTAAGAGTGCTTCCTATAGGGTAACCGCAACTATACGCAAGTCCATTCTGAAAAATAAAGAAACCGCATAACAGATGCTTAATCCACAATTTTTTATTGAGTACGCGACCAGTTTCATTATCTGGTGTAAAAAAAAAAAAATTAAAAAATCAGTTAATCATCTGTCATGCTCACCCCAATGTTATAATGTAACCAAACGTTCCGTTTCAAAAGAGTAAAAAGGACAAATATTCCATAGCAACCGTTTCCCCGAACTGCGCGATCGGAAACACAAACAGGTAATCTATGATGAGGGAACGGTTCTCTATCACAGCGTCGGGTTGAGGATGACCTCACATGATAAACTAATTTAATTTTTTACACCAGATGGTAGAACTTTACGTGTTCCGAAAACAGACATGTACATCATGAACGAGTGTGGATAAGCAATTGTCCTGCAGTTCCTTCATTTAAAAAAAAAGGGATTTATTGTTGTATCTACCTGAACAAAATCTAGAGCATTAAAATAAATATAAACATCGAGCGCTGCATCATTTACATACAGAAATTTGATTGATGTACTATCACGTCTAATTTCGAGTTGTTGTTTTTGCCTAATTAAACTAAAAATTAGAAGGTACAAACCATGAGAACTTTAGCATACTTAAGCTTTGAATTCGACAATAAATAATACATTTTTTCGTAAGTTGGTGCATATGCTCTTACGAAAAGCTCGGGAACTGTACCACGAGCTCCACAGTATTTTTAATAATCCTCTGCGCCGTTACACTGATACGTTAACTCACAATTCCTAACGAGCACGCTCTACTCAGACCACGAGGACCGCATCACTGGCCCATAAAAATTAGTTGAGTTCATTTGGTATGGTGAAAAGAACACAATTATGTTAATCTGATAGTATTTCATGGAGTCATTTTGTATGTTCCACAGCTATGGCCTTTATTTCTCCTGATTACCTTCACTGTCAGGGCTTTTGGTATGGTTCTGTATTGATGAATAATCTGAATTATGTTTATTCTAAATTGATTTTAAAAAGTGACATTTTGTTATAAGTTTAAATGTAGTGGGTGACAATGTGAATTTTACTTTTAAAAAATGACACTATTTTCAAAAAATAATACAGGGTGTATGAAAAAGAGTCATCTGATTTGGCAGGTCTATATTTGTGAAGCTAATAAAGGTACAGTGAAGCGACTCTAACAGCCTCTCCTGTACAAATGTCAACCTCACCTACCCGAGTTGCAGCTAAGGATTGCTGCACGGTACACCCTGTTATTGCTAACGAGGCTCTGACGACCGAGTGTTTCCCGGGATAAGGAAACGCCCCCTATCAAGTGCCAACGGTCTCAAAGAGAGCGGATGAGCGGATAGAGGCAGGGCACTCTCTTGTCCTTGGAGTGAGAAATTGCTCCTAAAGGCGGAAGAACTTCACAGTCAACGGCATAGGATGGAGAAGGCAACGGGAAACCACTCCATTAAAGATCACTCAAGATATCCCAAGAATCAGTAGCGCACCATGCCAGAATCTTCTGTTAAACATAAATCCGGAGTAATAGTCCCCCAATCGGATCTCCGGGTGGGGACAATGGAAGGTCAGGCAAAGTTGAAGAATACACTAAAAATAGCAACATGGAATGTAAGAACACTCCTCCAATGCGGGAAATTAGAGAACCTCAAACTAGAGATGGACAGAATGGGAACAGACATAATAGGAATATCTGAGATGCGATGGCCTGAACCAGGAGACTTCAGATCAGGAAATTATCGTATCATTCATACAGGTACTAACCAAGGAACAACTGGAATCGGTGGAGTTGGAATAATTCTAAAAGGAAAACTCGGGAATCTAGTCACAGGATATGTGCAATTTAACTCTAGGATAATACTAGTCAAAATTGGAACCAAACCAAAGAACACGGTAATAGTACAAGTCTATATGCCGACATCGGCAGAAGAAGACGATGTAATAGAAACAGTGTATGAAGACATCAACAAAGTTATAAATTATGTTAAAGGTGAAGAGAACTTAATTATAATGGGAGATTGGAATGCTAGTGTTGGAGAAGAGAAAGTTGACGGAATTGTAGGGAAATATGGTCTAGGAGATAGAAACGAAAGAGGAAGCCGGCTAATTGAATTTTGTGCCAAAAACAAGTTGGTCATAGCGAACTCCCTTTTCAACCACCATAAAAGAAGAAGGTACACGTGGAAAGCCCCAGGAGATACTAGAAGACACCAAATCGACTATATATTAGTAAAATCGCGTTTTAAAAACCAAATCAAGGATTGCAGAAGCTACCCGTCTGCGGATATTAATAGTGATCACAACCTTGTAATGATGAAATGCTTACTCAAACTCAAGCGATTAGAGAGAAAAACGAACAAAGTATGGAACAGAGATAACCTAAAGTCTGAAGAACTAGTGATCCCTTATGCACGGAAAACTGATGAGATGGCATCAAACATTATTCCCGGGAGTACTAACGAGGAGTGGAAACAAATCAAAGAAGGCATACATAAAGCAGCAGAAGAATTTATTGGGAAAGCCAAACCTGTAAACAGGAAAGAGTGGATAACACCTGAAATAATTTGTCTAATGGAAGAAAGAAGACTATACAAAAATGCCTCTGACGAGCAAAGCGAAAACAAATATAGAAAGCTTAGAAACCAAATAAACAGAGAATCTAGGAAAGCAAAAGAAAATTACCTCAACAGCATTTGTAAAGAGGTGGAGGAAAACATGGTTAAAGGAAAAACTGACTTGGCCTACAGAACAATAAAACAAAACTTTGCTAAACGGAAAGTAAAATCTTCAGGAACTATAAAGAACAAAGAGGGCAAGGTACTATTTGGATATGACACGCTGAAGAGATGGCAAGAATACATTGAAGAGCTATATCAAGGAGACCCTCTAACAGATAATATGATAGAATTAAGCGAAGAAGTAGAGAAAGAAGAACTAGGGGACACAATTCTGAAAGATGAATTTGAAAAAGCACTAAAAGAACTACCAGATAAGAAAGCGGCAGGTGTTGATGATATACCTTCTGAACTAATTAAGAAATCAGGAGACAAAATGAAAGCTACATTACTGCAACTCATACAGAAAATATACAAAACAGGTGAAGTTCCTGAAGACTATCAGAAATGCATCATATTCCCCATACCTAAGAAAGCATCTACTATGGACTGTGAAAACCATCGAACACTCAGTCTTCTTTCACACGCATCAAAAATTCTAATAAGAATAATTTTGAAAAGAGTTGAAAACCAATTGAATAGCACTCTAAGTGAAGACCAATTCGGTTTTAGAAGCGGTGTAGGGACGAGGGAAGCAATCTTATCTTTAAGACTAATAATTGAGAAACAAATTTCCAAAAACAAACAAGTATTTATAGCCTTCGTAGACCTCGAAAAGGCATTTGACAATGTTGTATGGCCAGAAATGTTTAGAATTCTGAAGAAGGCTGGTCTGAAATATAATGATAGAAGGATAATCTTTAAAATATACCAAAATGAAACAGCCTTAGTTAAGAAGGAAAACAAAGAAGAAACAGCAAGAATAAGGAAAGGAGTGAGACAGGGATGCCCACTATCTCCAGTAATTTTCAACGCATATATCCAAGAAGCAATAGACAAAATAAGAGAGAATATTGAAGTAGGAATAAAACTTAACGGAATGAAAATAGATATGTTGCGATATGCAGATGATATCGCCATAATTACAGAAAGGAAAGAAGATTTAGAAGCCGCACTCAATGAAATGGAAAACACCTTAAAAGAACAGTATGGAATGAAAATAAATAAGAAAAAGACTAAAGTGATGGTGAGTGGCGCCCTGAACTACAATGAACCCATACGAATAACAATAAAGGGAGAGAAACTAGGGCAGGTTACAGAATTTAACTACTTAGGTAGCAAAATAACAGCAGATGGAAGGAGCAAAAGTGACATTAAAAACAGAATACAACTTGCCAAAATAGCATTCAATGGAAAAAGAAACTTACTGACGAGTAGAAATGTTAGTTTAGACGTAAGAAAGAGAGTCATGAAAACCTATGTGTGGAGTACAGCCCTTTACGGATGTGAAACTTGGACTAGTGGAAAAGAAGAAAAGAGAAGATTAGAGGCATTCGAAATGTGGTGCTACCGGAGAATGGAAAAAATCAGCTGGCGAGACAAGGCTACAAACGAAGATGTCCTCAGAAGAGTGAAAGAAAACAGATCTCTTTGGCGAAATATACAGAAAAGAAGAATAACCTTCATAGGTCACATTTTACGGCATAACAATTTCATTAAGAGAATATTAGAAGGAATCATTGAAGGAAGAACTCGCCGAGGACGACCTAGATTAAGCTACATTCAACAAGTAATAAATGACATCGGGTGCCAGACCTATGCAGATATGAAGAAGAAAGTTGACAAAAGAACGGAATGGCGTGCTGCTGCCAACCAACCTGTGGGTTGATAACCGAAGAAGAAGAAGAATAAAAATATCCAATGAATTTAGTTTTTTGATAAACGGGAAACTAAAAAGCTTTTTTTTGTCCATTTTCGTAAGTGTTCAACATGCCACCCCTTGTAATGCACGCAAAGACACTGTGTCAGACACTCAGAGAAGGCCCGGAGATTTGCCTTTACTCATACAACCTGTTTCCTGTATTTGTTCATGCCATCGTCTAATACTCTGTGCTGTAGGAGGATCCACGTCATACCTAGTACGAAAGTCACGCTGAACAGTTATCACTGACCCGCATTGCGTATCTCAAATAATATGATAAACTCCTCCTGAACAGGCCATGAAGGCCCAACGGTACCGACCAGCCGCCGTGTCATCCTCAGACCACAGGCGTCACTGGGTGCCTCAGCTCACCGTTCCCCCGACCGTATGTCAGTTTGCGAGGCCGGAGCCGCTACTTCTCAATAAAGTAGCTCCTCAGTTTGCCTCACATGGGCTGAGTGCACCCCGCTTGCCAACAGCGCTCGGCAGACCAGATCCAACTGCTGGCCGAGGCCGACTTAGGTGATCTGACGGAATCCGGTGTTACCACTGCGGCAAGGCCGTTGGCTTTAAAATAACATAGTAGCTGTGATATTTTTAAAATCGGTTGATTCTTATGGATGCACCCTGTATTATTTTGCATTTGTGTTTTGAAAGTTACGTAAATTGGCTAAAAGTTTTTTTAATGAGATTAGAGAGAAGACATAATTAAGTGTGGCGTATGTATAGATATTTGTAGATTAACAGACATTACCAAGTAAACAACAGTGTACATACTTCTCTGTGAAAATATTATAGTAGCTAAATCGTCATTGTGGCGTCAAGCGATTAGTGTATATGGGATATCAACACAACATGTTGTATGTTTTAATAGTGCGTTACTTTATTTGTGACATTTTTATGTTCCCTACAACTTTCTATTTAACGCAACATCACTATTTGACTTTCAGTGTCGTAAAAAGTGTACATGTAATAACGTTACAAAGTACGCTCTAACGTTGCAGCCGTGTACACAGTGGTTATATGAAATCATATTTATCTGAGCCATCTTTACTTGGGATGTTTATTTTTACAACTTTCAGATCCGATGATGACTGTGTGGATCTGTCGAAATCGGTACAGTAAGAAAATATATTGCTTGGCAAACTTCTTTCTTCAGGAATATTACAGTTACTTTGAATCTAGCAGTCAGATTGGAGATGACGTGAGATGTGGTTTTGTCACACGAGCGAGGGTGTAGGTGGGAACGCTGAAGATGGTTTAGTTGAGGTTTCAAGACCTCAGGGGTTACGAAATGAACATTAGCTTCTGTCTTGAGTCCTGAGACTAACCTACCTTAAGGGTAAAACACAGATTAGGTATGTAATCCAAAGCTATTACTAGACGCTCCAACCTCTTACCAGAACAAATGGCCATTGACGTTACCTTTCAATAAAATAATTACCCTTTGCCTTTTCGCTAGTGGTTGTTCCAGGTAGCTATTCGAAAACACGGAAGCTCCTGATATACTTAGTAATTTAGAATTCTGCTAATAAAAATAAAAAATCCCGTCATGATAATCCTTCGTTGCTGTAATAATCGTGATACGTGTTCGAACTTCGCCACTAAAGAAACAGGTTCAGCTGTACGATGAAAATAGAATTTTAAATAAATTAAAAAATCTCGCCACTGCATGGATAGAAAGCCACATCAGTCCTTCGCATATTCTCCAGAATTTATCTGAAAAATATCGTGCAACTGACAAGTTAATACATCAAAATTTAGGAGAGAATTACTGGATCGGTAGCGTAATTAGTACAGTAAAAGTGCTCTTCAAATATCATTATTAATCACGAAGTCACACCTGTACAAGAAAGAGATGCTTACTCATGGCTGATCAGATGCAGAAGGGGAAGAGGGACAGAAAGCATTTGCCTTTCTGCTTCCCAGAAGTTGTGAAGACTGAGACTTGTTTTATTTACTAAGATACAAATTAAATCCTCGTCATTAATTTTACAAACGTTTTAAATAACAACATAAGAGAGATTCTATTACATGTCACAATGTAAGCGACAACCGGATTTAGGTAAAATAGTCAAATTTACAAAGAAAATCACGAACTACAAACTAGAAATACAACTAGGCATGTTTTACAAGTTCTTTCCAGTGTGTAAGCTTAACTAAGTTCATGTTGTCTCACTCACATATAAGTTTATGCTGCCGACGGGTATTCATTTAAGGTGCTTGCTTCGTTTGACATTGGAGTCGAACATCGCTGCGGGATGGAACTCGGTCCTGCCCGTCGATTGATGGACTCACATTTGGGCCTGTTTGCTTACAGACAGTGCGTGTCCGAGTCCCCTTTTCGTAATCAGCGAAGGTGACATCAGCGGTTTTCCAAAACATATGCCACATACGAGCTTTGTTGCTAATTTCGGACGTAAATGATTTATTTTAATTTTTTTCTGGCAGCCTTCAATGAACCGGTCCATGAAGAAGATTTGTCCTCAAAATTTGGAGTTAATTTAGAATTCTTTCTCATATCAGTTACAACTTACGTAGATGTGTACATATACATACCCAGATCCATAACTGGCTGAAAAATTGATCCCATATGTCTTTGGTAAAATGTGTCTCCTTAAAGTGAGTGTGACCGATTTTTTGACAAGTGAAACAATAATTGATTTGCTTTCTGTAAAAAAAACAACATATTTTCCTTTTTCAATCACAATTAGAAATCTCGTAATGTATGTGTTTGCTAATTTCAAGAGAAAAAGGTAGACCTTATTAATAGTAAATTGTCTGCGATTAATTACTAGCCTAAATGGCTATTGCTTTTATATATCGTCAACAAAAATAATGATGGTACAAGATTAAAAAAGAGATTCATTATGTGAGTTTTATCCATAGTGGATATTGTTGGACTCCGTTACTGTTCCTTTATAGGGTGTAGAAAAATTTCCGCTACCAGTCACAATAAAATATTATTTAATACTCACACGACCGGTTTCAGGCTTGTGCCCATCCTCAGGTGTTTGTACACTCATTTACAAGTTTATATTGCTGGAGATCACTGTATAAATACAAAAAATTATTTGCTGGTGACTAAACAGATACAAGTGGAACAACTGTAAGTGGCAAGGCAGTATTTGTCGAAAATAGATCTGTATTGACATAAAGATGAAGCATCATTATTATAATTAAGCTGTAGTGACAGTTTTTCCACTTAGTTGCCCACTAGTTATCATTTTCATGTCCATATTTCAGTTTTATAAAGTTTAGCTGAATATTTCACTATTACGACGTGCACTCGTGAAATACACTGTGTTTACATACAAACATTTAGGCTATGGTCAAAGAACTTAGGAGGCATAAAGATGTGCACATACAGAAGCACGTAGGTTATGGTCAAAGAACTTAGCCATAGGAAGTTCAAGGATGTTGCACATATAGAAATTTAAAAAGCGATTATTCATTACGTAGATTATGCCATTACTGAAGTATGCCCATCAATGTTTAAGTTGTTCCGAAGACAAAGTGGAATACTACGTAGCACAAGGAGATGCAATGCAGATCTAGAGGGTTTTGAAGGCGCGTCCAGTTTAACTCTAATTTCTTTTCTGATTTGGAGATACCTTGCGTTTTTCTTTGAGTGTCAGTGTAAAACACAAGCATTATTACCTTAAAAGATGCCCAGTGGTATGTGCTAGCCTCCATGTTGTGGCGACTAGTGTTTTTGAACTTCTTCACATCTAAAACCACCCTCCCCTGTTTCTTCCTCCCCACTGATCCACCACTAACGCTCGTGCTTCCTGAAATCAGCTCCTGTCCTGTCCCACCGTTCTTTCGGTACGGTTTATGTGCAATGAGATGGAAGAGACAATCTAAACTTTGTTTTTTTTTCCAAAAGTCTGTATCATACTAGCACTCAGCGAACCACTGTCCCTTACTCACATAGACTTTGCATATGTTGCCATTTCCTTCCACTAGAGACATAGTGGATTTACCGAGCGCATGGTCACTAGTTCAACCTGTACTCTAAACAGCAAGCACCGTAAATCCACAACTTCATATAGTAAACCCCATGAATTAAAAATCAGGATCGACAGACCAACGGCAATTTCCTCACTCTCAGTTTTCTTGCTAGCCAAACGAGGAGAAATATTTCTTTCTCATTGAGGCATGAGCGGGGAGGGGGCCTCTGGTGGAATAGATGCAAACAAACGACTGGTCATTTATTGAATGCCAATAAACTCCGTCCACGATTCTTTAAAGAATTTGTCTCTCATGTATAAAATAGCATCAACATGTTGATCACTGTACAAATGAGCTAACGTGTTAAAAATATAACATTAAGCATGTAATAGAAAAGAAGTTTAGAAAATGTTTGAAGTTTGTTGGAAGATGCTAAAACCTCTCATTATCAAATACTGGTTGAATTATGTCTCGGTAATTTTTGCTCCTTTTTAAGCAAAGCTGGTTTCTCACGCGTCTCACTGTTCATGGCGTCATATCTCCGGAACTGTGTCTACAATGACATATTTTTGCAGGTACATACAGTGGTATATGTGAATACTGTTTGAAAAATATATTGTGAACAGAATTGATAGTAAAGAAGTAATAAATTAAAACGTCATGTCTGATGCTGAAGTTTTCCTGCCTGAACATCGACAATTTAGTAAGCGATAAACTTTTTTCCTGTCATCATTTTGTGGAGGGCGTCAGTGAGAAATATTTCGTTAAGGTTTGAAACTGTGCGTAAGGTTTGTTGGATGTCGCTAAGTGTTCACATTCTCAAATAATGGATGAATAAAGACTGGGTATTTGCTCGCTGTCAGTTACGCTGCTCAAAACAAACACAAAATTTCTAACTATACTACATTCCTTATTGTACTAAACATTTAACATATGATTATACCTCTTAATGTGTACATTATGAGAGCGATTTAAATTTTCAAATTTGTTCAATCAACGTGTCAAATAATTGTTACCCCTACAAGACATCCTGCAGCTGTGCTGGTGTTCCTGTTAGTCGCATAGTTATGTTCGAACAGATTATAGTGCATGACACTTATTCGATTGCATATTTTGCGACCTTCCAGTCACCATAGCTGTCTCTCAACTGACATCTCCATTTTCTTCGATTCTTGTGATAGATTGTTATTCTTCTAGTTACTAACATTACTTCGTTTCTCCCTCCCCTCCACACACCAAAAACGCTTTTTCGTGCGTAATTGCTCCTAATTTTGACTGTAGAGTAAATTTTCGATAAGGATAGAGAAGTTGGGATTACCAGATTATACGTTCACCTGAGGAACTGAAATCACAACCTTTTGGTAGTATATTATGGAGGTAATTATTAACACATCAGTAATAACACAGCCTGAGATAGCGCTGAAAGAAAAACTGAACCGTCATAAAAAGAGTAGATAGTTCAGCGAACAGTCTTTACAATCTCAGATACATCCGTATGGCGTGATAAGTGTTCTTTTGCAACGTGAGTGGAATTTGCAGCAAGCTCCAGTTGCAAGCGAACAGTCGGTATAATAACCAGTCCGGGCTGTTTCACAGAAAATCTGCTGTAATCCCACAGATCAGTGTAACGTGACTCTACCAGACATGCTACCTGCGCACCTGTATATTCATTATGCGGAACAACTTACTCTGTATCCAGTAGCACATTATCGTACAACGAATAGAAAACCAAGCGTTCCAAGACATTGGGGGTCATTGTGCAGGTCATTCAAGTTGTGAAGGAGGTTGGTCGGTCATATGCATATTCTACTTCTGACAGCAGTCTCTTGTAGAATTACGTAACACGTTCAGTGCTCGTGTATCATGATCGTTTTGAAGAACAGAAATCACCTGTGCAGCATGAGGGCGACAAAGGACTTGGAAGAGAATCTGAAAGAAATGGATAGTTTCTTGAAAAGTAGTTATAAGATGAACATCAAAAAAAGTAAAACGAAGGTAAAGGAATGTACTCGAATTAAATCACCGATCTGAGGGAATTACATTCGGAAATGACACACTAACGAAAGTAGATGATGTTTGCTGTCTAGGAGACAAAGTAACTGATGATGGTGGAAGTAGAGAGCATATAAAATGAAAAACTGTCTATAGCAGGAAAACCATTTCGGTAAAAGAGGATTTTCTTAGTATATAATATACAGGGTGACAAAACGGCGTACACACACCTTATTCACCATGAAAACGTAACGGCAGATATTCGGATTAGTCGGATTTAGGTTATGACATGTTCGGTATGCCTGCCATCACTGGCGATGAGGTGGCGGAGATGAATAGCGAAATTCTGCATGACCCGCCTAAGTGTCGCAACATCGATGCTCTCGATGACCTCCTGAATGGCTGTTTTCAGCTCAGCAATGGTTTTGGGGTTATTACTGTGCCCTTTGTCTTTAACATAGCTCCACGAAAAGGAGTCGCATTTGTTCAGATCCGGAGAATATAACGGCCAGTGGCCTCTGGGTACCCCAGAGCCAGAATGGGGACGCCAAAGTGCTGCTCCAGGACATCCAACACGCTCCTGCTTCGATGGGACCGAGTTACGTCTTGCATGAATCACATATTGTCGAAATCTGGGTCACTTTCGATAATGAGGATGAAATCATCTTCCAAATCCTTCAAGTACCGTTCGATAGTCACGGTGCCATCAAGGAATATCAAATGGTTCAAATGTCTGTGAGCGCAATGGGACTTAACATCTCAGGTCATCAGTGCCCTAGAACTTAGAACTACTTAAACCTAACTACCCTAAAGACATCACACACATCCATGCCCGAGGCAGGATTCGAACCTGCGACTGTAGCGGTCACGCGGTTCCAGACTGAAGCGCCTAGAATCGCTCGGCCACCAGCGGCCGGCATCAAGGAATATCGCACCGATTATTCCGTCACTGCTCGTTGCACATCACAAAGTCACCTGTTGAGGGTGAAGAGACTTTTCGATAGCAAAAAAATGGTTCAAATGGCTCTGAGCACTATGGGACTTATCTTCTAAGGTCATCAGTCCCCTAGAACTTAGAACTACTTAAACCTAACTAACCTAAGGACATCACACACATCCATGCCCGAGGCAGGATTCGAACCTGCGACCGTAGCGGTCACGCGGTTCCAGACTGTAGCGCCTTTAACCGCTTGGCCACACCGTTTCGATAGCAAAATGCGGGTCTTCAATCCTCCATATGCGTCAGTTGTGTTTATTGACGAACTCTTCGAAATGAAAGTGGATTTCGTCGCTAAACCAAACCATACAGAGCATACTAATTCCCATCATGCCCCACGGCCAACCGTGCAATTTGAACGTCGTAACGCAAACCGTTCAGAAGCTATGACGATTTTATTTCATATAGTTCAATAACCGACATCCTGCAAATTTATGTGTTAAGAAGTATTTTCTGAAGGTTCTTACCTGTCTGGAGTGTAGGCTTGTACGGAAGCGAAACGTGAACGACAAGCAGGTGAAAAAAGAAGAGGTTAGAAGCATATCAAATGTTGTGCTACAGAAGAATACTGGAGATTAGATGGGTAATCGAGTAACTAATGAGGATCTACTGAATCGGACTGGGGGAACGATACTGCTTGACTAAAAGGACAGGCTGATAGACTACATATTGAGGCATCAAGGTACCATCTAATTATCAGTGGGGGATACAAATCGTAGAGGGAAATCAAGGGAAGGATACAGTGAGCATGTTCAACTGGAAGTAAGTTACAGTAGTTACTACGAGAAGAAGTGGCTTGTGCAGGAGAGGCAAGCATGGAGAGGTGCAGCAAACCAGTAAACGGGCTGGAGAACACGACAGCAAACGGATCGTAACGTAGGGTGCCCCGTGAGGCTGTTGGCCGATAATGTTGTTGTGTTCGGAAAACGTCAAAAAATTACTGAGATTGAAGAAAGACATGCGTGGTATTGCCGCTTTGTACAGGAACTAGTGGCTGACGCTGTAAGTAGGCTGTTTAGGTTCTTATATTGGTAACGCCGCCGCCACGTAGCGCTCTGTAGGAAAATCACTGGCTGTGCTGTATGCAGTCTGTGGCTGGTTTGCATTGTTGTCTGCCATTGTAGTGTTGGGCTGTTGGCTGTTAACAGCGCGTAGCGTTGCGCAGTTGGAGGCGAGCCGCCAGCAGTGGTGGATGTGGGGAAGTGAGATGGCGGATTTTTAAGAATGGATTATCTGGAGGTGTGTCCATCAGAAACAGTACATTTGTAAGAATGGATGTCATGAACTGCTACATACACTCCTGGAAATTGAAATAAGAACACCGTGAATTCGTTGGCCCAGGAAGGGGAAACTTTATTGACATCACATGATCACACTGACAGAACCACAGGCACATAGACACAGGCAACAGAGAATGCACAATGTCGGCACTTGTACAGTGTATATCCACCTTTCGCAGCAATGCAGGCTGCTATTCTCCCATGGAGACGATCGTAGAGATGCTGGATGTAGTCCTGTGGAACGGCTTGCCATGCCATTTCCACCTGGCGCTTCAGTTGGACCAGCGTTCGTGCTGGACGTGCAGACCGCGTGAGACGACGCTTCATCCAGTCCCAAACATGCTCAATGGGGGACAGATCCGGAGATCTTGCTGGCCAGGGTAGTTGACTTACACCTTCTAGAGCACGTTGGGTGGCACGGGATACATGCGGACGTGCATTGTCCTGTTGGAACAGCAAGTTCCCTTGCCGGTCTAGGAATGGTAGAACGATGGGTTCGATGACGGTTTGGATGTACCGTGCACTATTCAGTGTCCCCTCGACGATCACCAGTGGTGTACGGCCAGTGTAGGAGATCGCTCCCCACACCATGATGCCGGGTGTTGGCCCTGTGTGCCTCGGTCGTATGCAGTCCTGATTGTGGCGCTCACCTGCACGGCGCCAAACACGCATACGACCATCATTGGCACCAAGGCAGAAGCGACTCTCATCGCTGAAGACGACACGTCTCCATTCGTCCCTCCATTCACGCCTGTCGCGACACCACTGGAGGCGGGCTGCACGATGTTGGGGCGTGAGCGGAAGACGGCCTAACGGTGTGCGGGACCGTAGCCCAGCTTCATGGAGACGGTTGCGAATGGTCCTCGCCGATACCCCAGGAGCAACAGTGTCCCTAATTTGCTGGGAAGTGGCGGTGCGGTCCCCTACGGCACTGCGTAGGATCCTACGGTCTTGGCGTGCATCCGTGCGTCGCTGCAGTCCGGTCCCAGGTCGACGGGCACGTGCACCTTCCGCCGACCACTGGCGACAACATCGATGTACTGTGGAGACCTCACGCCCCACGTGTTGAGCAATTCAGCGGTACGTCCACCTGGCCTCCCGCATGCCCACTATATGCCCTCGCTCAAAGTCCGTCAACTGCACATACGGTTCACGTCCACGCTGTCGCGGCATGCTACCAGTGTTAAAGACTGCGATGGAGCTCCGTATGCCACGGCAAACTGGCTGACACTGACGGCGGCGGTGCACAAATGCTGCGCAGCTAGCGCCATTCGACGGCCAACACCGCGGTTCCTGGTGTGTCCGCTGTGCCGTGCGTGTGATCATTGCTTGTACAGCCCTCTCGCAGTGTCCGGAGCAAGTATGGTGGGTCTGACACACCGGTGTCAATGTGTTCTTTTTTCCATTTCCAGGAGTGTATATATTATGACTATTAAGGTAAATACATTATTTGTTCTCTATTAAAATCTTTCATTTGCTAACTGTGCCTATCAGTGGTTAGTGCCTTCAGTAGTTTGAATCTTTTATTTAGCTGGCAGTAGTGGAACTCGCTGTATTGCAGTAGTTCGAGTAACGAAGATTTTTGTGAGGTAAGTGATTTGTGAAAGGTATAGGTTAATGTTAGTCAGGGCCATTCTTTTGTAGGGATTTTTGAAAGTCAGATTGGGTTGCGCTAAAAATATTGTGTGTCAGTTTAAGCACAGTCATGTATAATTGTTCAAAGGGGCGTTTCATATGGATGTACTGTTTCTGATGTTTAAGAGCATACTTTCAGTGTGACCTAAAGTGAAGCAAGGAAAGTGAAGGGAGAACGTGAAATCAGTTATAATGAAAGCAGCTCCTCGGCTGAGTTTCGTTTCAGCAGCTATAGGGAAATGTAATTCACCCGTGAAGGAAGTAGCTATACAACCATAATTGATAGATTCTTGAGTATTGTTCGTTAGTGTGGGTCCCTTACTTGTTGACGTTGGTAAAGGTCATACAGAAGGGCCACGAAGAGCGGGGCGTTCCGTCATGATTCGCTTCGTTACACTGAGAGCGTTAAGGAAATACTTATTTGATTTCAGTGACAGACGTAGAAAGGATGGCATTATACATCATGGAGAGGCCTACCCTGAGGACTGACCTCACAAGCTACTGCTGTTATCTGGATATGCGTAACCCTGAGTAATTAAATTCATTGCAACTGAAATATGTTGTGTACTAACGTGAGACTGCATTGAGATCATTTTGGTTAAATGATGTGTCTAACATTCTCTATGAGAACAGATATCGCCCAACTTTATCTCTATTCTTTTGACTTTTACGAAGAGGGTCAAGTACAGAAATACCAAATACTGGATGGATGCATTAACAGGCACACTGGGAAACATATGGGAGAAATTTTAAAATCTGAATGCACTATATGTACTATATTTTATGTAAGTGCGATACCCCATTAAAGCATCAGAATAGTAGAAGAAAAAAAATGCTGGAAATGAGATTTTTAGGAGTTAGCAGGAGAATGATTTACTTGATTGAATTGGAAGTAATGGTATCCCGGGAGAGCTTAGTCTGTTATATAAATCAATGCTTGTTTGTTTGTTTCTTCGTGTTTTTTGCACTGCCATACCGTTCATGCTACTGCGATAAAACGTTGTCTACTTATTGTTTCTGACTGCACGAAGGTCGTAGTAATAGTGCGATTAACTTACTTGGGGGTAAGCACTACATACCTAAACAAGAGGCGGGGGGGGGGGGGGTAGTGCGAAAAACAAGTGCATCCCATCATGCGTTAATTCCATGATTAGAGAATAAGAGAACTTAGTAGCTTGCAACAGTCTTTACACATAATTTTGGATCTTTAAGAAACTTTTGCTCGTTCACAACCCCTACAAAAACATAAAAGTAAAAATGGTTTTCGCTAACTGCATTTTGGCTGGTCATGCGATAAAACTGCCACATCAGGCATAGCGTTTTATTTCTTTACTTCATTACTACTAAAGTTATTGACGATAGATTTTGCATACGGTATTCACAAATAACACTGAATTCACCTGCAAAATCATATCACTTTACGACTCTTAATTCATGAGATACAACGTCATAAACACTGAGATTAGTTGAAAACAGCCACATCATCCATGCCGTTTTGATTTATTACGTCTTTACGACCAACTGTATACCCAACAATTTTTGAATACATTATCAAAATGTACCGCTGAAGCTCCTCACTACAGATACAGGTGAAATATATGTACAAACATACGTGACGCATGTCAAATATAGACATGTGAGATTTGGATACTATGGGAAAGTCCCTTGAAGAAACCTCCTCCTAAGCCCCTGGAATAATTTAAACCAAACTTCGTCCAGATAGTACATACTATCTAGAAAGAATTTTTTTTTTGGGGGGGGGGGGGGGGGAAGGTGGGGTAAGCACCACCTGCCTGATATTGTGGTGGGTAGGATAACTCAATGATGATGAGAGAAGGTGGGGATGAGGAAATGGAGAGAGAGGGGGAAGGACGAGATAGACACAGATGAGGAGGAAGAGGAGTAGGTAGACAGAGAGAGGGAGAGGCAGAGATGGACGGAGAGAGGGGCATGAGGAGATAAAAAGAGAGAGGGAGGAGGGGATACAAAAAAAGGGGAGGGAGGAAATTGACTTTGGGAGGGTGAGGAGATGGGCTTAACGGGGATAAGAGGAGGCGGAAAGGAGGTGATGGTCAGAAGTAGGGGAAGGAGCAGATGATCCGAGAAGTGCAGAAGCTGATGGACAGAGAGAAGGGGGGGGAGCAGATTTGTTTGGTTTTTGTTTTGTTTTGCTCTAGGAGCAGATGGACAACGAAAAGGACAGAAGGAGGATACGGACAGAGACGGGAGGAAGAAATGAACTGACAGAAAATAGGCATAAATACATACTCGGGCAACACCAGGTACTCAACTAGTATTAATAAATAACAATAAAGTACATGATTACTAAAGGCAGTGGCTCCCATATTTATAAATGGATGACCCTCAAGTGTTTGCTTTGGCCAGTGTACTTTTAGAAACGATACGGGAAACGAGAATTCAGCTGACTGCAAACAAGATGGAATCAGCAGTTCCAAATTTTACTCAGTTTTATTTGGAATAAGAAGAGAATTATTTTAGTCTAATGACTATGTCTTGCACGCAGAAGTTTGCTTTTAGGTCCACCGAAACAAGTCAGTTCTGCAACAAACTCATTTGTTTTTCGTTATTCAATTTTAAATTAGAATTAAGATTTGATGTGTTGCACCCTGTAAGAGGTCCATGACTAAGGAATTTATTGCTAGCGCACTTGAGCAGATGTAATTCCAATGGATTGCTCACGCACTGCCTGCGATATGTAAGCTATAAGAGAATCTCGGACCACAGAGCAGTGTTGGCTGCTGCAAGAGTAGTGGCACTGGGAGTAAGTAGTAGCTAGCAGTCGTGTGTATGGAGTTGGCTGGGCCGGTCGTGGGGAGCGATAGCGGTGCCTGAGCGATGTAGTATAAGGTAAAAGCAGCCGCGCGCATATGTAGTTTGTTAAACTAAATTTGCACTATTGTTATATCAAGTCCCATTTAAATCTTTCAAAAATCCTTTAATAATATTTTTTTAATATAATTAACTTATTGACAATCATTCATCCGAATTTAAAGAATTTGCTAATTTCTCCAATCCATGGTCATCCCGATTATCGTAAGGAAAAATCAGTTGTTTCTCTTTATACATGACAAATCTAGCGGCCAGCATTGCACTGGGCTGTGCCAAAAAAATTTATTATAGGAGCAGATATATACGCGTTATCCGGCGACTTCATTGAGGTAAGAATTTTCAATTTATTCAGAATGATCTTTCAGAGCCATGACGCAGCACTGCTGACGTCTAAATTTAGCAGTTTAAATTCACAGTCAGTTAATTATTAAAGGGTTATGTGAGCCACAATTTTACTGAGAGATTAGTCACAAGTTATTATTGCGAGGTTACGGAATAATAAACTGTTGGGAGGTTACACTGAATGTGAATGGTATCCATATTTTTACTGTTGGGAGGTTACAGGGTAAAGTGGGATGACTGACTCAATTAAAGTGCGAAAAATTTTGAAAATTCTGAAAATCCCTGATAAAACGTATACTTGTTTGTAGATGCACTATTGTAGACATCCATATGTAGATTTCATTTCCCAAAGGTACAACGTCAATGACAGCGCCACTGAACAGCAGCCGTATGGTTCATTGGATACAAAGAGCAACTCATCGACTTTACTCTCGACAAGTAAAAAAAGTACACATACACATATAACAGGGTTTCATCTCTTTGGCTGGTATATACAATGTGCCCCAAAATAATGTATTCACTCTTTGAAACAGAATATCTCTTTAATTAAAGGAGACAGAAATACAATTTTTATGGGCAATAATTTAGAAGGCGGTGAGAAACATAACAACACTTCCTTTTGTTTCATGATTTTCAGCAAACATGGTGTTATCGTTTGAACAACGGAAATGGGGGATAAAGTGTTCTGGAAAACAGAGTGTGTGAGTGAGTTAGCCGACGTTGGAGAGCTGCATTTCGAATACCACCACCGACAAGGCTAACAGTTACAGAAATCAGAGATAAGATTGAAGTCGAATGAACGGTGCACGATATGAAGAAGGGACATAGCGGACGAAAGAGTAGTTCAACATACAATGAGAGTGTTGATGCAGTAATCCAGGCATACACTCGATCCCCGAAGAAATCTGTGAGCTAATGCTCTCTACAGACTGGGATTCGCAGAAGCAGTGTTCATAGAATTTTGCGGTCTTAGAACTTTAAGCCTTACATTCGAAGACTTCTCCATGCTCTTAACGAGGATGATCCTGGTAGGTGAAGCGATTTTGTGAGTGGTTCATTAACAGATGTGAAGAAGAACATCGTTTCCAAGATCGAATTCTTTGGTCAGATGAAGCTACGTTGAAACTTGATGGAACAATTAACCGCCATAATTGCGTGTACTGGGACAGGGGGAATCCATACGTAACAGAGCAAAGGCATGTCAATCTACCAGGAGTAGCAGTCTGGTGTGGTCTGTCTTCTAGAGGGTTAATCGCGCCGTACTTCTTTGATAACACTGCCACGGGCGACTCGTACTTGGAAATGTTGGGACTGATAACTCCTGGTCTTACCGTTGTGTTTGGAAATGAAGTTTATTACTTTCAACAGAATGAGGCGCCATCTCACTTTCACCTGGATCTGCAAATTGAGCAAGCTTGTGATCCTATCCCATTGTGAACAACACAGTTGGCGTGTCACTCAGTCGTAAGTCGTCGTCGACGGTGTATTGCGATGGCCGGACACTAGTTTAAACATTTATCACCTTAAGTCGGACCATTAGGCACCTAACACGACTAAAATTGATTTCTAACCCCTTTCATTAAAGAGATGTTCAGTTTCAAAGAGTGTATACATTATTTTGGGACACACTGTATTTTCCCAGAATTAAATAAAAAGTGGTTCCCATGGCTTGCTTCTGATCATGAATTTCTTGAGGTTCGTCTCGGTTGTAACCAATGTCAGAACTGGGAGTTCTTTCCCACATACTTCCAATTGGGTACATAGTATGTATTAAATTTTCGACGTAAGTTATGTAATGTTTGCTTGAGTACTTAATATTTGTTATAATGAGTAAAGCCCTTGTCCATATCTTATGTTGCTGATGTGAATACGTCTCTTAGCTCTTATTTTATCACTAGATGTTGTTAATGAACACTCTCTTGCCAGCTTTCGTAATTGCACAAACTTTTATATATTATTGGTTGGAATGTTGACCCAGAACATGCTTTTTGCAGTCACTGCACGACGATAAGTACTTATTAATGAATGAAGTAAATTAACAAGTCTTCACTTATTTATAACTTAGTAGTTGTTTCTGACCACGCGTAGCTATGCTTCGCGAAAATAAGGACAGAAGGCATACCTTTCTAACATGTATGGGAATTGGATATACGCCCCAATCTCCTTCTGCCCGCCCTCCCCCTCCCTAATCTCTGCCACTCCTCCATACTCTCTCCTCGTCCATTTCCTGCTCCTTCCCCATCACTCTCCCCGTCACCTCCACCCCCCTTTCTACATCCATCTTGTCCTCCCCATCTGTCTCCATCTTCTCCTAAGACCTCTCTTTGTCGAACTCCGCGTTTCCCCTTTCTATCACCGTTTCTTCCCACCCTTCTGTCCGTCTCCACTTCTCCCCT